>NW_024711717.1:0-22944 GCF_018991925.1 Homarus americanus | reverse complement strand
TGTCATAAACCATGTACACCTCCCTCCTATTCTGTGTATTACATGTTAGTTGTGTCTTTATCGTGTTGGTCATTTATCCCTTATAAGTTAACACCCCCCCCGTATTGTTATTTTGTTCTACTCATTCTCTTACACTTATTTCTCTACGTACTTAGGAGTCACATTGAGTCAAATCTTTTTCTATTTAATATTTCAGGTTTTACATATTCGTGCATAGGATCTTTACTCATTAATAAATCTTACCTTTATATATAGCACAATTTCCCCCATAATTACGAACTTTTACTTCAATACATCAACGTTTTGTCCGTAAATTGTTTTTGGTTATTTCTTACACCCAAAATAATTAAGTTACGATTTATTTTGAAGTTCATCGGGAATGTAGTTTATAAATATCACCACTTGATTGTTAGGTTAGGTTAGGTTAAGTTAGGTTAGGTTAGGTTAGGTTAGGTTAAGTTTGGCCGTAGGTATAGTGTCTGGCCCGGTGAGCGAGGTATGGCTGTGAAAACGGGTCACAGTTTTATTTATCTCAAGTTGTTTATTTCTATTTTATAAACTAAAAAGAGTCAACAACATTTTCTTTATACACCAGTGTACAGTATAGTACGAGTATACAGTGTTGTGTATGGTGTATAACGAGGCCGCTCCTGTGTATGATGTCTTTGTCTTGTTGTGTATGTATGTATTGTTACTCGTATGATGTACTGTATGGTAGGGTTGCTATCACTCAGTTTAAGATAACTTTAATCGCTAGATTTAAGGTCCCCTAAAAATGTTGTCGGTCGCTGTTCATAATTCAATCCGTCTACTCTGATTGGATCTAATTTCATGGATCTCTAGTTATTATCAATCATCTCTTTATTTTTTATGACAATTCGTGAAACTTTACATTTTAGTTTTTAATTAGTTTTTCGCTCAGTGAATCTCATTTGTCTCTTGAAATTTAACTTCTGTTTGATTCTTGACGTAATTATCTGACGTGGTACTTTATTTTATTATTGTTAAGTTTACACTCACACACACACACACACACACCGTCTCTCTCACTCTGTTGTTTAAGGTGAGAAAGTGTGAGAAAGTTTACACACATTAGGTGGGAAAATGTTCCTCACTTTGCGGGCCTCGATAGGGTAAATGATCTCATCTCGTGTCCCCAGAGTGAAGAAAAACGTCTCGTGTTTGAGTCGGTGAGGCAGCAAACGTTCCTTACGCTGTGAGCTGAGAGTTAAGCTGAAGTGCCTGGATACATACATACATACATCGTTGTTCAGATAGATATTTAGTAAAATCGTATTACATGTTCACAATGATTCAGCACGTACTGTACAAACAATATACATACTGTAGACAGTGTAGACATACAGCTGAAGTCTTTAAAACACGTAATGATGTTGGTAATTACACTTGTCCACAACGATCAGAAATTATATAGAACTCTTTATCATTGTTCTAGACATTGGGGAAAATGTTCTAGTTTCTATTAGTAAATCTGAAGGTAAGTTTCATCTCTTGTGTTCAATGAAGTTGGAATAGGTTGAGACTGAGTTATTTGCGAGGCGAATTGTGTGTTTTCATCCCTGGAAAAATATGTACTCAAGGAAGAAATTGGGAAAAATAGTAGGTTTAAAGTGTTGAGTTTGGTGAATTTTCCATCTAAGAAGTTGAATAAGTCGACTGTTTGTTTATGGTGTGGCAAGATATTACACCTCTCCCTTCCCTCCCCTTCCCTTCCCCTCCCCTTCCCTTCCCCCCTCCCTTCCCCTCCCCTCCCATCATCGTGTGAATTCTGCGTCAATTTGTTTTCTTATGCATGAGTGAAGTAGATTTTCATGTCATTGTTACATCACTGTTGAACATGCACAGTTGTTATGGGAAGTGTTAGGGAGGGAAGGATGAAAGAAGAGGGAGGGGAAGGGGAGAGAGTGAGGAGGAGGGAGGACAAATGGGAGAGAGAGAGGACAGGTGAAGGCGGGGAGGACAGGTGGAGGCAGGGGAGGACAGGTGTAGGCGGCGTCACCTACGTTAACCTCTTACTGCTGATAATTCCTTTCATTTTCCACCTGAACTCTAATACTGCATTTATCTATAACTAAATACGGTAATTATTCAGTCAACACCGCCATTCGATTTATACCAACTTTTAATATCGCGTTACCTTAAAAATTGAATTTCAGTATGGGAAACAACCTGATTCTCCCAAGAAAGAACTATTATATTATCGGTAAATTTTCAGTTTCAGCCCCAACTACTGTTCGATCATAAATACCCTATTATCACCATTATTAGTCCTAGTTTATTATACCATATAAAGTTCTTTCCCTAAAACGTATCTTACCTTGTGTATATTTTATAGATGATGGGAGTTGTTTCAGCGTTGAGAAACAACACCTTGTGAAGTGTCAGTCAGAGAAGTTCAAAAGGAAATTTTCTCCTTTTTACTAAAATCTTCAACAATTAAGTCGTTCGGTGACAACTTATCTTCATTAATGTCAACGGCTTAAAATATTAATTTTTTTGTTTTTTGTAATGGTTCAAGTACACGAGATTGTATCTTTTTTCTAATCGAGAAACACCCACACACACACACTATGACGTCGACGTCATCAGCCTCGCCTATTCTCATTGGTCACAAGTTCTTGTCGAAAACTTATAAGTTGGTTCATTATTGGAAATATTAATTATTCTGTACAGCTTAATATCAGATTATTACGGAAAATAAGAACTATACAGTTAAGTGTATTCAACTTATTCAATGATTTTGTTATTAATAATCTCTTTTGTCTTGTTTTTTAATTTATTGATAACTTATCGACATGAATCACCACTATTGTTTTAGTTTGTAATCAAAATTAAAAACAGCTGAAAGATCTGATACATTCCTAGTTGAATTATCATTTATTTTTATTGCTTGAATATAACAAATTTGTTTATCGTAGAGAGTATTAGTTTTAAATTCATTTATATAGAAACATCCTCGCTGTGTTATGTCGGTACTTAGGAATTTTGATTTAACTCTTTAATTCGTACAAAAAAAAAAAATGTAACTATTCGTTCCATAACTTTTGAATAGTTGCTATGCTTGTAGTTTTTATGAATCATAATTAAGAAAGAATAGAAGATGAGCTATTATAAAGAGTAAGTCAGTGAAGGCATATACAGTACATACAGAATATTAAACAATTATTCCTGATCTTATGAAACATGGACATAACCAACATGTAGTTGCCAGTTTTGGTTTTGGTTTTGCGGTAAATAGCCTATCCGGGCACAGGTGCATATTTTCCGTAATAACCTGATTTTAAAGCTTTAAAGATTAATTAATATTTCCAATAATGAACCAAATTCAAATTTTTTCGACAAGAACTTCCGACCAATGAGAGCAAGCCTGGCTGATGACGTCATAAACGTTAATATTATGTGTGTTTTATCGCTCAGAAAAAACAAAACAAAATCTCTTGTACTCGACTCCAGTTTGTAAAAACTTGGAACATTTTGAATAGAGCACATAACAGAGGATAAATTATCACCAAGAGACTTATAGTTGAAGAAGAACAGTGACTTGTAAAAATCTCAGACTGACGCTCAAGGAGGTGAAGTTTCTCGTAACTGAAAAAATATCTTTCATCTCCAATAAAAAAAGGTAATATACCTTTCAGGACAGATTTTGTTTTATATTGCTTAAGTAATATTAACATATAATTGTAGTAGTGGTGCTCCAAGTGTAAAATGAACAGCAGTAAATGATTAACATAGTCAGGTGTCCTCGGCTGTTGTATTCGTAATTCAAGATATCTGGAGGTGCCGTGCTCTGTCGTGTCCTGTAAGACCCGTGGCTGTCCTTAATATGGGGTAGTTTATTGTGTGCCTCTTCTTTACCTAACGGCCAGGTGGCCAAGTCAAGGGAAGACCAGTGGCCTGTGTAGGATCCCTCCATTGATCTTGTTAATTTTGTCTAGGGCTATTTTGAAGCCCAGTACTGTTCTCGATTCCACGGCTTGAGCACGGAGAACGTCCCATAGATCTATCACTCTCTGTCACTCTATGTGAAGAAGTATTTCCTTGTGTTCGTTCTGCATGATAGCTTGGTGAGCTTGAAGTTGTCCCTTCGTGTTGTCCCTTTCAAGATTTTAATTGTTTTAATGAGATCTGTTCTATTGGGCTTTTTTCTGAATAGTTGTTCGTCTTGAGGCCCTTAGTTTACTTGGATAATCGAGATGGCATAATTAAAGAATCATCTTGGTTGCACCTTTTCTATGGGTGTTAGATCTTTCTGGAGGTAGGGTTTCCATGCCTGAATACAAAAATCCATACAATAAGAAGCATTTTCTTATCATTGTATTCAAAGGTACGCTTTATAATTCCCAAATATATTTTTTTTATTATTATTATTATTACTGCTGGGGCATCCCCCCCACTCGTTGCGTCGCCTTCAAGTGATTGATTGATCTGTCACAACGCCTACAGATTTTAACTTATCGACAGTATCCAGGAAGTTGTCATTAACAGAATAGTTGTGATTGGGGTTGTTGTATCCTATTTGTAGGGTCTTGCATTTCGTAATGTTAAAGGACGTTTGACTGTCTCCAGACCATTGAACAGCTCATGCAGTTGTCCTCATTGATGCGACATCATCTTGACTTGCTGCCTAAGTAAATACCATCGTAACTTTTTCGTAGCCACTTATATCGCTATATTTGCGGCCACATGACTGTCATTAATTCTACCGAGTAAGTGGTGTGTGATTGTTTCGTAGTAGTTTTTCTACTAATTTTACTACAAGGAGAAAGGTGTTATTGTATATCTGTTGGGTGGTCGTGGTATTGTTTTGTTTTTTTAAGTAATTGTGAATTATTCTTGTTTTTCGTATGTACTTTTATCGTCAGTCATATATTTTTATTTAAGCAGAGTACAGTATACCATCTTGAACCTCTGGGGTGATTAGGAAATGTATGTGCTTTTAGTATCGTATCTTGCCAGAGTGAAATAAGACAGTGTTGGTTGTTATGAGGAACATTCATCAATATAAATATCATTCACTAATAACAATCTTTGTACCTGTATTATCAGCTGTTTTTTATAGGACCCAAATCCCCTGTAGTTCCGTACCACCAATACGTAACACAAAGTCACTCGCTCACTTGCTTTAGGTCTGAGTTTTCAATGTGTCGTGCTTATGTTTACTGCTTTGGGTAACTTGCATGGGTTGACATGTTGCCTGTTGAAGTGTTCCTGTGTTTTAAGATGTTTCTTGTTGATGTATTCCTATGGGTTAAGGTGTTCCTTGTTTGAGGTATTGCTGTGTTGATATGTTCCTTGTTATTATGGTGTTTCTCGTTTCATTTTTTTTGTGTTTAGGTGTTCTTTTGCATTGAAACTTTCCTTGTTTGAATTGCTCTTGTGTGTTGAGGTGTACCTTGTTTGAGGTGTTGCTATGTTGATATGTTCCTTGTTCTTATAGTGTTTCTTGTTTGAGTTTTTTTCTGTTGAGGTCGTTGAGATGTTTGAGGTGTTGCTGTGTTGATGTGTTCCTTGTCCTTAGGTGTTATGTGCTTTCAAGTAACTTATGTGTTTATTTATTCTGTGTTTACTTCGTATTTACGTTCAGATGTTATTTGCACATCCTGGTAAAGTTTTGGATACATTGTAATAAAATACTCTTCATATCGACTGAGGTCTCGTGTGCTCACAGGCCGCATAAGACGGAAGACCTTCAGTTAGAGGGAGCCCGTCAGGTTAAGTTAAATTTCGACGTCTGCCTTAGAAATACTACGCTACAAGCACAACCCAATGGCAAACTAGCTTAAGGGGGCCATTTAGCCCCATGTAGGTGTAAGAGTTGTGCGTATGACAAGAAAATAATACAGTACATGATTATATAAGAAAATGGGTCTTTTAGTATTAAGGTGCTTCATATTATTGTATTCACACACACACACACACACACACACACACACACACACACTGATTTTATTAGGGCACAAAACGTGTGTATGCATTACTCCTCAGACATTGACCGCCTAAACACGCGGAACACCTGAACACGGAACACATGGAACACCTTAGCACACGGAACACTATAACACGGAACATCTGAACACACGGAACACCTAAACACACCGACCACCTAGATACACGGAACACCTGAACACACGGAACACCTTAACACACGGAACGCCTAAACACATGGAACACCTGAATACATGATAACACGGAACACCTAATCTCACGGAGCGCCTGAACACATGGAACACTTGAATACGTGAACACACGGAACACCTAAACACACGGAACGCCTGAATACATAGAACAACTGAACATACGTAACACAACATCTGAGCACACGGAATACTATAACACGGAACACCTGAACACACGGAACACCTGAACACGCGGAACACCTGAACACACAGACTACCTAAATGCAGGGAACGTCTGAACACATGGAACACCTGAATACATGATCACACGGAACACCTAAACACACGGAATGCCTGAATACACAGAACACCTGAACACACGTAACACATGGAACACCTGACCACACGAAATACTATAACACGGAACACTTGTACACACGGAACACCTAAACACACGGGATGCCTGAACACACGGAACACCTGAACACACGGAACACCTGAACACACGAAACACCTGAACGCACGGAACGCATGAATACGCTCAACACCTGAATACACGGAACACCTGAACACACGGAACGCATAAACACACGGAACGCCTGAACACACGGAACACCTGAACACACGGAACGCATAAACACACGGAACGCCTAAACACACGGAACACCTGAACACACGCAAGAGTTCCCTAAGAAGGTCCGTACATGACATATTACCCCCTCAGCACGTAGCTTCTCATGCGGGTTTTTTTATCCAAGGACTGTCATGCAAGCAGCTGCGACCTGCTCCCCTCATGCATCGTCCTTCTCTCTGTGAAGTGACACATTAGACTTCAATTAAAGATCCTCTCCATATGGAAGCTGTTCACACCTCTTGACAGTATTTGACAGTAACCCACCACTGACATGCAAGTACTGTAGCCTCGAGACACACCACTGACCTGCACCTACAGTAACTCACCACTGACCTGCACCTACAGTAGCTCCAGACCTAACACTGACCTGCATCTACAGTTACCCACCACTGACCTGCACCTACTTTTACCCACCACTGACCTGTACCTACAGTAAAACACCACTGACCTGCACCTACAGTAGCCTCCAGACCTACCTCTGACCTGCACCTACAGTGGATGATATTAAAGTTTGTAAAAGATAAGTGTTATCAGTAAGTTACACTCTGGATTGGATTACTTACTACAGTGAATAATTAATGCTGAAGGTAAGAATGTAATTTAGTAATTTCTTAGGCAGTGGATGAAGATTTAAATACTGAGGGAATAATAACGCAGAATTAGCTTGTTCGTCATTAGTTAACGCACCTGTAGTTACCTGAAATTACCAAAAGAAAGTTATTGTGTGGTCTATTTTGAGGTACACGATATAAACAGTGTGAACAGTCGACCCAAAATAACTAATGTTTATGCAACATTAATTAAGGATCTACAATGTAACCTGGAATATAAAATGAACTTTGTAAATATATCCTAACACTTGACACCTGTTTGTTCACGATATTGTTCACTTCATAAAACATTAAAACAAAATATTCATAATAGGTGACATTATTGCTGTCATTTTACCTTGTGTTCCCTTGAAGTGTCTTCCATCATACGTGTCACACCAGAAGGTTTGAGCCCCAGTGAGTGTTTAATAATGACTGCAGGACTAAGACTATAAATCCTTCCTCACTACACAAGGGATTCATGACTGCCTGAGTGAATTCCTCTCACTTCTAAACGATTCTGGTTTTGTCAACGAACTCGTCTCTCTCATTCTCAAGTGCCTCGGAGGTCTTTGACTTTTGGATGAGTGTGACTTGATCTTTCTTTCTCTCCCTCTTACAAGGAAGTCAACTGAGCATCTGGGAGAGTCGTGTTGGTCTGACTTGAATGATTAAAAACAACTTTCCTTTTGATATTTTTGCTTATGAAAGTTTTGATAATTTCCACAATATGGTATTTTGTATTTGTCTCTTAATAGTATTAGTAGAAGTAGTACATGGAGCAGCAGGACTAGAAGTTGTACCTGTAGTCGTAATGATAGTAGTAACAATGGCTAAAGGGAACTATCTACCCTGATAATGACTTGATAGTTTAAAATCCACCTCTTTGTCATTTCTTCCCTTCATATTTTAAATGACGAATAATCCCTAAACTAACCTAACCTAACCTAACATAACCGGAAGTGACTTAACCTAAACTAAACTAACCTAACCTTTCGTTTCTCCAATCACCGGTATGTTACCTGAGGATAATGACCTCACCTGACTCTTGAAGCTCTGATAGATTAAGTGTTACCTGACTGAGAGACAGACACGATACTGTGTTGACTGACTGTACATGTAGGATGGTAGATGTACAGTGGAGGATGAAGGATGTACAGTGGTGGATGAAGGATGTACAGTGGTGGATGAAGGATGTACAGTGGTGGATGAAGGATGCACAGTGGTGGATGAAGAGTGTACACTACAGCACTAGCACTACAGGATGCTGGTGTTGGTAAACTGTACAACGGAAGCATCGCCCTCAAAAATTATTAGGTCATAAAATAGAGTTAAAACTAAAGTGAGAGAGAGAGAGAGAGAGAGAGAGAGAGAGAGAGAGAGAGAGAGAGAGAGAGAGAGAGAGATAGAGAGAGAGAGAGACTTACCTGTAACAACATACCTTAATTAAGAAATAAGTCGGTGAAGGTAAGATGATTTATATGAAGAGAAGAGACAGTTCAGGTGTGATTCATTACCTGACGGATACCTGTGGGGTTCATTAAGGCTTCCCCAGGTGTAGAAGATATCATTAGGTGGCACTGATGACCTATCCTATGCCACCCATCTCACACCACACCACACCCACTCCTTACCACCCATGCCATACCACACTACCTACTACACTACACCACACCACACCACACCGGCTTCTCTACCATGCCCAAACGACCCAATTGAGTTCTTGCCTCAAACTAAATGAACGTGTGTCTGTTAAGAGTGGTGGTGGATGGTCCTGGGTGGTGGTGGATGGTACTGGGTGGTGGTGGATGGTCCTGGGTATTGGTGGATGGTCCTGGGTGGTGGTGGATGGTCCTGGATGTTGGTGGATGGTCCTGGGTGTTGATGGATGGTCCTGGGTGGTGGTGGATGGTCCTGGGTGGTGGTGGATGGTCCTGGGTGGTGGTGGATGGTCCTGGGTGGTGGTGGATGGTCCTGGTGGTCCTGGGTGGTGGATGGTCCTGGTGTTGGTGGATGGTCCTGGGTGGTGGTGGATGGTCCTGGGTGGTGGTGGATGGTCCTGGGTGTTGGTGGATGGTCCTGGGTGTTGGTGGATGGTCCTGGGTGGTGGTGGATGGTCCTGGGTGTTAAGGGGATTATTATTATGGGAAAATTGTAGTGTTTAATTAATTTTTATTTATGTCATGGGAAGAATTTAAGTGTTGTTGTTTTTGTTATTGTTTTTGACTGCGTTGTTGTTGTTGAGGTTTTTGTTGTTGTTTTTGTCATTGTTTTTGATGTTGTTGATTATGATGTTTATGTTAATGTTGTTGTTGTTGATGATGTGGCTGTTGTTGTTATTGTTGATGTTGTTAATAATGTTGTTGTTACTATAGGACACTACAACACTCGTCTCCAGTCAGTACCCGAGACTAAACTATTCCAATACCTGTTCTGGGGGGAGTCAAGAGACGCGGTTGGGGGAGTTTATTGTGTGTAGTGGGAGGAAGGGAGGGAGGGGGAGAGAGAGGAAGGGAGGAAGGGTGGGAGGGATGGGGAGAGAGAGGAAGGGAGGAAGAAGAAGAAGAGAGAGAGGGAGATGAAAGAAGGGAGATAAGAAAGGGTGTTTGAATAGTTTCGTGAAAATGAAAAAAGTTGTAAAGAGAAATATCATTGAAGACACTAAAGTTTGGATCAGTCTTGTGGCCGTCCGTGTATGAGAAGAGGCGCGGTGAGGAAAGAGTTGTCATACTCCCTCCGGTATATAAACACGACACGACACGACGACACAAAACAAAACAACAAGACACCGACACGACACCGACACGACACAGTCTGATATCCCTTACGAGTTGTTAAAAATAAAGGTATCTCATCTGTTTCAATAAATTCAATTAGTATAATAAAACACAAAGAAATTTACCCGCTCAAAACTCAAAAATTTCCCTTAAAACTCATAAATTTCCACTAAAACTCACAAATTTCCCCTAAAACTCATAAATTTCCCCTAAAAATCGAAACAATTGAGGGGAAAAAACCGAAAAGCTAAAAATATTTCCCCAGATAAATCCAAACATTAACCTGGAGGGGTAGAAACAGGGACGACATTTGACAGTACTGCAGTGGGCCCCTCAGGACGAAAAAGTTAAGCCATCGTTCTCAAAGGGAAAATAAAATAAGTTTGGCGAATCGTGTGACAAAAGTGATGACGAGAGAGACGATACTGATCCATGATCCTCAGAACTGTGTAGAGAGAGGGAGAGAGAGATAGAGACAGAGATGGGGAGAGAGGAAGCGAGAGACACGAGGAGAGAAGGAGAGACAAACATAAACAGACGGAAAGAGAGAAAGAGAGAGACAGAAAGAGAGAGAGAGAGGGAGGGAGAGAAAGCAAATGAGAAATAATGCGGCAGAGAGAGAGACGTAGAGAGAAAGGGAGAGACAAGAGACAAAGAGAAGTAAAAATAAAGAAGATATAGATAGCTATATAGAGAGAAAGCAACCAAGAGAGAGAGAGAGAGATAGAGAGTATACATATGGTCACATCAGCTCTCACGAAGCCCCAAAACACACAGTAAACAGACACTATAAATTACTACACAGACTTCCATAACCTGATCTCTCTCTCTCTCTCTCTCCTCCTATAAACATGAAGCCAAGACGAAATCTCATCCCTTACCTTTAACCTTCCTACGTAACTTCCAGCCCTCACCGTAACTCTTGACCCTCACCGTAACGCCTTGACCCTCACCATAACGCCCTAACCTTCACTGTAACGCCCTGACCCTCACCGTAACGCCCTGACCCTCACCGTAATGTCTTGACCCTCACCGTAATGTCCTGACCCTCACCGTAACGCCCTGACCTTCACTGTAACGCCCTGACCCTCACTGTCACTCCCCAAGATCTAATTTCCTGGTACAGCAAGAACAGAAGAGGCAAATACAGACCAACCTGCCTTTAATCTTTTTATACACACACACACACACACACACACACACACACACACACACTCTCTCTATCTCTCTCTTTCTCTCTCTCTCTTGATGAATGTGTGTGGGAGAGTGTTGAAGGAGGGAAGAAAGGAGGAGCAGGAAGAGCAGGAGCAGGAAGAGCAGGAGCAGGAAGATGAGGTCATTGTTGGCAGACCGTGGTCACTAGACTCTAAGACTGTGTACCCTGATACTGGTGAATGAATAGTAATAGTCCTGGTGAAACGTACAGACCAAAATACAAAACATCAACATGATAAAATAAACAAAAACGATCCCCCCACAAAAAACGACCCCCCCCTAAAAAATACGACCCCCTAAGAACAACGACTCCCCAAAAAACGACCCCCCTAAAAAAAACGACCCCCCAAAAATACGAACCCCCCAAGAACGACCCCCCAAACACGACCCCTCCGAAAACGAACCCCCCCCGAAAATGACCCCAAAAAACGACCCCCAAAAACGTCCCATCCGAAACGAACCCCTGAAATGACCTAAAAACGACCCCCCAAAATACGACCCCCGAAGAACGACCCCCAATAAACGACCCTCCCTAAAAATACGTAAACGAGATGAATAAAATTAGAATAAAAAAGAAAACAACAGAGAATAATTTAAGACTCTCGCCAGTGTTAAGAGGCAGGTGAGCTACATAAAAGGTGAACACAGGTGAGCACAGGTGAACACAGATGAGAGAATGATTATATTGGTGAGAGAGAAGTGAGGAAGAGAGGTAGAATGATTATAAAAGATAGTTAGGATACGTTAGAATGGTTGTTGAGTTGGAGAACTGGTGTTTATTGCGTTGGGGAGAATGATGAGGTGCTAGAATGATCACAAGTCAGGAGTAGAATGATGTTTGTTTTTTGTTTTTTTACGGGGATTAACCCACCCGGGCACAGGTCACTGACCCACATCGGGGCCTGGGGGGCGAAAATGTAATAATAATAATAATAATAATAATAATAATAATAATAATAAAGAAATACAAAAATGAAAAAAAGATCAAGAGTGAGAAACAATATATGTATGTTGTGTTGTCCAAGTAAGAGAAACACTTGAAACCCTGCAATTGTGTGTAAATGAGGTAGAAAGTCAGATGAGCAACCTGGGACTTGGTCACATGAGACAGCAGAGTCTACCATTACATAACACATTATGCTTCCAATATCTTCCCAAGCGGTAGTACCTCCCTGTTTGGTAGCTGTCTGGTACTAGAATGATCACAAGTCAAGAATAAATTGACCAAAAGTGAAGTTAGAATGGCGAATGATTAGGGGTTAGAATGATGAAAAATAAGCTAGTGTTAAAGATATACGAGTCAGAATGACAAAATAATTAAAGGGAGAATGATCAAAGACATATTAGAATGACCAAAGCTAAAAGTGAGAACGTCTTTGGCATCAATAATGGCATTGATAGAGAAGGAAGGCTTGTGGCACTCTGAGACGTACTGAGAGTGGCAGACACAGACCTACGAGTATATAGAGTGGCAGACACAACACCTGGGGAAAAAATGGCAGATTTCCTCTTGACTTAAATACGCTCGACATGTGAGAAGTGACGCAAGATTGATTAAACAAGTGAAAAGGTGACGAACTACATCCTTGCCAGAGAGAGAGAGAGAGAGAGAGAGAGAGAGAGAGAGAGAGAGGATTTGGTGTAAACATCTTTATACTTCTTGAAGGATGTGGTTTTGAGGGAGGAGGAGGAGATGAATTATAGGGGAGGGAAAAGGAGGAGAGAGTTTTGGAGAGGGAGGAGATTTATGGAGAGTGAGGAAGAGGAGGGAGAGGGAGAGTTATGATGAGGGAGGAGGAGGAGGAGGAGGAGGAGAGGAGTTACGGGGAGCTAAAAGAATGTTTTGGTGAGGAAGAGGTTCTTACATCACTATAAACTGACACACACACACACACACACACACACACACACGACGATAGTACTCCATAGGCTCATGGACGTGTTAGCAGCCACCACCGGACTGAATTGAATGCATTTTGTAACAGACAGCGGCTAGTTTGTTGTGCACCCTATACTCCTCCTGTGGGCGGCAGCACAAAAAAGTTTACAGAATAGAGGTCACTTAATGGTGTGTATAACAGTCCCCCGTGGTCAGGATTATTATGCCATTAAATGCTACGAGGTATTTCCAGTATATTGTTTGTTTACTTGTGGACAAAGAAGTTGACTCCATACCCGTGTGAGGGGGCATACTGCAGTGTGAGGCATACTTTATATATATTGTTATTCACATCTTCATGAAAGGCATTCAAGCACATTACAGTGTCTGTCACAAAAAGGTTCTATCTTCACACAGTCGAGGACGTAGTGCTAGAGTGTGTGGCCATATGTCTGGCCACACACCTAACATTAAGTCTTGTTCACATCTGCCTGAGGGACATACTGCCAGAGGTACTTATATCCTAACCTTAGTCTAGCGATTACAACATCTTGTGATCTTGATACTTGCCCCATATACATGTTTCACTTGATACATCTCACCATGGTAAACAATGGATTGACTAGTTCCTGTTTCCAATTGTCTACTGTCTTCTAATTAATCAGCAAGTTATTTCCTGATTACAGTTTTAAGGGTTCCTATTGGTGACAGCTTAAGCCTAGGGCGTCAAGTGCACGTAGTGTAGATAAGGCGTCAGTGATGATGATACGGTCAGCGGTATTGTCTTAAGTCTTGTGGCCCCGAGTCTGGCAACTAATTCAATTTCTTCCATTGATTTTAACTCCTATATTGTCATTAGGTTGAGTCACACTGAGAGCCCTTTCTGCCTTCTCACACACGTCTTTAGAGAGCCATCAGTGTAGATGGTCTATGTGATGTAATTTTCAATAGGTAGGTTGAGTATGTGTTCAAGAGCTCTCACTGGCGGTGTGTTGGAGAGAAGGACTGTGTATTATTAGTCGCTTGGCCTGGTATGTGGGTGACAGGTAAGTGCTGTTATGTCTCAAACTTTGTAATGTTTCTTTACTCTGAACATCCTCATATGTGTAGCTGTAAATTGTATCCATTTAGATTCACCAGTTATATGACCGCCGGGGGGGGGGGTTACTTGTCCGGCCGTCATGGTGGATGTGTAGATTATTTTAATATTTTTTTTAGCTTTGTATTTCAAATTATCTTATGTTTTTTTCCTCAAAGTAAATCCAAATATAATGTTGATCTCACGAATTCTTCCGATGACGTCACTGAATGTTGGAAAGTTTAAAAGCTATTATTATTAACAGACGAGATTAACTTGTTATTGTTGTTTGTAAAATATTAAAACCGTGCTGTGTTGTGTTGTGGTCTTTAGCCCACCTTCAGCAGTACCTTGGGTGGCGTATTATTTTCTGCATGATATTATCAAAGGTAGGGTTTACATAACTCTTTCGTTATGTAGCTTCACTTGGTACACTTTCCTCGGTGTATTTCTCTAGAAATCTCTTCAGAGATTTATTTTCCACCTTCCATAAAGGAATACAGCATCGATGAACGGCTGCACAAGTCCATTGAAAACCAAGCTTGTCGACTGGAAGCTGCTGTGTATGTTGAGAGAAGGTATGTCTTCTTTCCACAATCTTTTCGAGAAGCATTTGTTTTATGTTTAGATGTGATGTCTCTAACTGCTGAGAAACAAAGTACTTCTTCTCATATTTTTTTTTCGATTTTTCATGCGCCAGGCGTATTGAGCCAGGAATAGGTATATATTGTAAAAAAATAAAATAAAAAGTCTTTCCTCCATACAGTCGTACTAATTGCAGGAAACTATTTTTTTCGTTCCTTTTTAATTACAAACAAAAGACTTAAATAAGGCATTATGGGCGTAATTCAATGAAATGGCTGTATTTCACTCTGATGAGAGGATTGGGACTCAGGCACAGAGCTCGGTGAAGTTGAATGTGAGTCGAGCATTCGTGAGGAAGTTGATGCCAAGAATTACACCATAGTTGTTATCATTAGCGACGTAAAAAGGTGCCCAGTTAGTTTTACCCATGTAGGTGATGGGGACAGGGGACACGTATCCGAGCACCTTATCCTGCCCCATTACCGTGTTGCACTCGCGGACACACTCTGATGGTCGGTAGTAGAGGTGCAGCTGTTGCGCGTATTCGGGTGTTATGTAACAGTAGGTACAGCCTGTGTCCAGCAGGCATGAAACAGTCTGGTTTCGGATTTTACATGTGGCTGCTAAAGGGGTTATGGGCTTGAGAAGGTGTTTGGAGGGTGCCAGTAGGGTAAGAGTGGGGTTTTTGGTAGACAGGTCCAAGACGGACTGACTTAACACATCCATTCCCAACACAAATGGCGCGCCTTTCCTCGCCACAATAAGAGTAGGCCGGAGTTTATATGCACCGAGCTGTACCTTCATTTCCAGCCGACCATAAACTCCATTTTTCGTTGACCCACTACCGGTATCGACCGAAAACTCTTCACGGTCCACTAGATAGTCCTGAAGTCCAGCAGAGATGACAAAATCTAACGGAATAACTGATACATTGGAACCACTGTCGAGGCAGAAGGTGACTTTCAGGCGACGCTTTGTTTGGTTCTGTTTATCTACATCGTAAAGGTACCCCGAAACCAACAACTCCCGAGGGCACCGACTGTAGGTGACAGACACTGGATATGAGGTCTTTTCCATTTTGGTTAAATATAGTAAATTGTTTTCAAGATCACCGAGACATTGAATTAGAATTCGGGGCTAAATGTAAAAAATACCCCCATGTACTTAGGTTGGAATTTTTTATAGTGTTGTAAGAGACAAGAAGGTGAAGATGGTAACGGGGTGGTGGTGCCATGCTACTGCTCGGCCTTCCTCGGCGCCTACTGCACCGTAGAAACTCTTGAGTTAGACACTTAGGAGTTGTACTGTGTGCCGGAGCCCCACAAGGTGAAGGACGAGCTGCAGCTCACCTCACCGCAGGAACTGTAATCCGTAATTCAGTTGGTCGAGGAGGAGACCGTGACCACACTCTCCAGCCCACCGGACCTCGCACTAACCTAACCAGCCCACCGGACCTCTCACTAACCTAACCAGCCCACCGGACCTCTCACTAACCTAACCAGCCCACCGGATCTCTCTCTCACTTGTTTCAACTTTTCATCAATGATAAAATAAGTAGTGACAAAATGTTGTTGTGATAATGAAATATAGGAATAGTGACAAAGCTGTGTAATAAGTGACAGTAGTGTGAACTATCCTTTATATTTTAGAATCAGCCCTGGCCTTTATACCTTACCACTGTTATAGCTTCCGTTTACCTGTAATCACTGATCAAGAGTCGTATTAGAGGTCAACTCGTAGTAACATTCATAACTGTTTATAAGTTATGTTTTCAAAGTCTTTTGTCCATTTATTAAGAAAATAAACTATCGCACAATAACTGGAATATCACCGTAATTAACGCTATGAGCCTCGTTGAACACAGTATTAAGTGAGAGAGAGACTACTCACGGCTCATAGGAAAGTTACCATGATTGATGTAATTATATAAACCATCTCACATACCAGCCTAAGATAAAGGCATAACACTTATCTGGGGATGCTGTGGTTAACAGACGTATTTAAAGATAGGAATAAGAATGATTGTAATACTTATACCTGAGAGCTGCTTTAATGGTGATGACTCGCGGTGTCTTGTGTCCACGATACGAGTACAGTGTAATGGGGTGATCATCTGTCTGTCTGTCTGTCTGTGTCCTTTGGTGTTGTTGGGGTAAATCCTTCCCCAAATAGTACCAGAAAAACAGTAAACAAGGGAAGCAAATAAGGAGTAACGGAGAGAAGAAAAACAAAAACAGAAAAATAACAGGTGGCTGGGTGATGAGGGTGGATGATGGGGTGGAAGGAGACGGGTGGATGGTGAGAGTGGAATCTCTTAGCTGAGGGCTTGAAGAGTTCACCTATAACCTTCAGCTAAAACTTTCAGCTAAATCCTGCAGCTAAAATATTCAGCTAAAGCTTTCAGGAAAAACGTCCATCCCAGTCCAGAGAGTTTATTCAATGTTGCCTCAAGGCATCACCTGAGTGAACCTTACCTGGACGAACCTTAACTCTCTCTCTCTCTCTCTCTCTCTCATTTATTCCAAAGTGTACAAGAACCCAAGCTATTTATTTTCATCTATTTAAATCAAGGAATCAGATAGGACCAGCCATAAGGTTAATAGCAAAGCCTTACAGGGAGCCAGATGATAGTGGGAGAGTTTACTGTGGAAAAAACGGCAGTACAGGCTGTGGGTAGGTGACGTTCACATAAGACGATCATTTTAAGTCGTTCATTCTAGTTTAAGACGATCATTCTAAGTCGTTCATTCTAAGACGTTCATTCTAAGACGTTCATTCTAAGTCGTTCATTCTATATTAAGACGTTCATTCTAGTTTGAGACGTTCATTCTAATTGAAGTCGTTCACCCCGAGTCGTTCACTGACATAACCTACAAGGAAAAACATGGGTTATGATTGATTAATTCTCTCCCCTGAGATTGCGTTTATTTATGGGGTCACTTTAGGGGGTTGACCTACCCAACCTAACCCAACCTTTAGTAATACCAATCCTACGTCTTTCATTGCATCCTTGTTTCATTTCTTCATTCTCTCTGCTATACGTAACTTCCTGAACCATTTGCTTACTCAGAACACATCAGATTTACCAATTGACACTAAATGTACTCTGAACAAACTCATGTAAGCGGATTAGACTCTAAAATGAGAACTTGGTCCATGGAAAATATATATATATTTTTTTTTTATTGATTCATCTGTGAAATTTGAGTCTTGAGTTTTTGAAATGAGATGAAGATGCAGGTACAGTAATTATTTTTTTTTGTATCCTGTGTATTTAGTATTTGAAGTTACTGTACCTGTTCGCTCGTTACCTAATTGGTTCTGAAAAATTAGGTGACTTAGTGTTACCTGAGGAGGAGGGGTAATTGGTGAGTGTGAATGGATGATGGCACACACACACACACACACACACACACACACATACACAGCACACAACTCATAAGATACATGCAGCATAAAAGTTACACATAACATACACATAAACACATATAACACATACCACACTCCACCATGCCACACCACCTCATACCACACCACATACTACACCACCACATACCATACCACACCACACCACACCACCACATACCACAATACACCACCCCACCACATACCACAATACACCACCACATACCATACCACACCACCTCATACCACACCACACCACACCACACGAGGAAAAACAGAGAGAGAGGAACAGAAAAACAGACAGACGGACATAAAAACAGACAAACAGACATACAAACACAGACAGACAGACATAAAAACACAAAAAAAACACCCCCCTCCAAAAAAAAAAAAAAGTTTCCAGAAGACGTAAGGAAAACCCCTCCAGAAATAATACTGAAGGCACCATCATGGAAAATTACACCTTGATGATGAACTGAAGGAGGCTGTGTGTGATCCACCCTTCATACGAGAGTTAAAAACCGATTCCTGGGGGTTGAAATCTTGAGAAGTTTACTAAAGTTCCACCAAAACTTTTTCTCTCTGTTGGAGGGTAAAAAATAAAACTTCAGACATTTCTCAGGGAGTCTAATGCATTTTGAATAACTAGGTAATGCATTTTGAAAGGAAATTTTATGTGTGGTATTTTTTTTTTTTTGTCGTGGGATTTTAGGATTGTGTGTAATGATGATAATTATATATTGTAGAAGGTTGTGGTCGGTGTCTTATAGTAATGGAGGCATAAGGTGATGTTGTCTTGATAGTTTATTATGTATTGTTACCTGGCATTGTAAAGTGCAAGGTGTATCTTTGTATTGGTAAACATACACGAACTGTAATTATACCACCTTCACACCTACACACTACCACCTACACACCACCAGCACCACCTACACCAACACCACCACCACACCACCGCCACCACCTGCACACTACCATCACCACCTACACCACCACTACCACCTGCACACCACCACCACACACCACACTGCACACCACCATCACCACTTGCCACCACCACTACCACCTACACCACCACTACCACACTGCACCCACCACACACCACCACCACACACCACCACACCACTGCACACCACCACCTGCACACCACCATCACCACCTACACCACCACTACCACCTACACACCACTACCACACACACCACCACCACCAATGCCACCACTCTGCACACTACCAATACCACTACACCACCACTACCACCTACACTAACACACTACCACTCTGCACACCACCACCACCACACCACCATCACCACCTGCACACCACCATCACCACCTACACCACCACTACCACCTGCACACCACCACCACCACCACACCACCGCCACCACCTGCACACCACTACCACCTGCACACCACCATCACCACCTACACCACCACTACCACCTGCACACCACCACCACCACACCACCATCACCTCCTACACACATAATTAAATTCTCTCTGATAAACTTTCCAACAATGTGCATCGTCTTCAAAAGGCATCACGTATCACTGCTGTCGTTGTATTTGTCATAGTTGGGTCGATCAGTGTCGAGCAAAAGCGACACAGGTGATTGATGCACATCCCCTGGGCCACGTCTGGTAGTAGTGATGTTGATTTTCACCTAAACTAACCTCACCTCACCTAACCTTGGTTCACTGGTAACAAGCGGTGAGGTGGGGGATCACACAACACCAGACACACTCACTTAGTTTGGGCACTGGTTATCTGCACAGCCTGGTTTCATGGGTCCTCTCTCTCTTATCTGCAGGTCCCTATAATCCCTCGTCAGTTTGCTGCAGTAATCCTTCACTTTCTCTTTAATGTCATTGCTGGTTTTCTTACACCGTTCATTAACATTGTAAATGAACTTGGTATTTAATATTCCCTCAATTAACTTTAGTCCAAACAGTGCTCGGTTAAAGTTGCTGTTGTTATAATGTTATTACTGTGTTTCAACAACAAAGGTCTTTAAGCGCGTAACGAGGTTAGTAATTACACTATTCTGACATTTTATAGACACTTCCTGCAGTAAAACCTCGTGACTCTCGCAACAGATGCAGAGGTGCGTTGTCTCCACCACAGGGAATGACACTATCAATACTTTAGTGTGGGTCCAAGTGCTCTCTAATGCTTTCATCAAGTCCCGAGTGGCCGTGTCAAAGCGGACAGGGGTTTGTATCTCTCTGAGGCTGCTTATTAAATCTGTGATGTGTTTTAAGGTTATGTATATTGACTGGTGGTCCGCGGGGTTAGTCATTATTATAGTGTTGAAGGAGACAACCAGAACGTCAATATTTGTCTCCAGAGCTACATGTAATATGGCCCACTGTCTCTATGTAGCTCAAGTCAGCATTGTCCTATAATTCCTGAGTCACTGTGGGTGATACTGCGACTCTCATGTCTCTGTCTGACATCACCGCCCAGGATAAACTTTAGATTCAAGCTCCGTTTTGGTGCCTTAAAGTCCTTGGTCAATGTCTGTACGAGTTGCCTTTTCATAACATGTATCGCCCTCTTGCAGTCATTGGTCCTTCATTATGGTCTCAGTTACTGTGTCTGCTGCAGCAACAATGAGATGATGATCCGCCGTGACGTAATCTCTGGTGGCTTGTGTGACTCGTTGATGTTGGTTACTGTTCTGAGTTAACATATTCAGCAGCTGGTTTAAAGAAGCCGCGTGGCTCAGTATATGAGATGCATACATTACATCAACAAGTTTCTGCTTCAGTATTCATGACGCAAGTATACAGCTAAACTAAGGTGTTAGGTAAATCTCAGACACTACCTGCGTGATATTATCAGAAGCTGTGTGTAGACGAGGAAGATTGGGATCAATCTTTGGCACGCCATCTGCCTCATCATAAAGCTGTTTTTTTATGAGTCAATAAACTGTTTTGTATAATAATGGATCATCCAATTTTTCAAGGCTGTAGTTGATATACTTCTCCAGGAGAGTAACACTC
The DNA here is from genome assembly GCF_018991925.1 of Homarus americanus. Classification (NCBI taxonomy): domain Eukaryota; kingdom Metazoa; phylum Arthropoda; class Malacostraca; order Decapoda; family Nephropidae; genus Homarus; species Homarus americanus. The sequence continues at coordinate 1,634 of NW_024711717.1, read as the reverse complement.
ACCGCCATGTTTCCTTAAATGTGAGAATCGTCGCCTCAAAATATCCACAATTTTGTGAATTATATTATCCTCTGTGATCTCCTTCACAGTCAAGTATCACCCTTCAGAAATTTAATAAATTCCTGAGCCTTTCTTGGCGCTTCGCCTATAGAAATGTCTATTGAGCAGACTAGATTAGATATTCCTGGTTGAGGGATGAAAGAAATATCTGGCCGTTCATTGGTTAGCTGTTTCTTTAGGTTTTAGATTGATATTCCTCGCCATGTTCAGATACACTTTCCCTATGATTCTCTAGGAAACATATAAGTGTTGTCAATAAGAAAATGTTATCGTTACTGATGGATGACTGGGCCAGCAGTTGCCACATGTTCTCTTTGATATAACTGTTCGTTTCTGTTTGTTTCTTCTGCGTTTTGAGCTTCGGTTCATCGATGTACTTCGCGTAGCAGTTTTTTGCCCCGTAGAATCGAGCTTCTACAGCAACAGCATCACTACTGAGTCTAGTGAACACCTCAAGGTCGCCTGTCTGATGTACAACCTATGATTGACTGAACCAATGACCAGCTATGTGGTTTCTTTGGGTTCCACACACACACACACACACACACACACACACAATAATAGCCTGTGACCTGGTGAAATATAACGGATCCATATCTACTTGTACTAAGCATTTCATCTTTATTTTCTCTATTCAGTAGTAATTGTAACTATCAAGAACTAGTGTAAGTTGACCTGCAATTTCTCTGATTCTCGAATGTGTCGTTGTCGTATAGAATTAAATTGTATTGAAACAGTTTATTTAACCAGAAAAACATAGATACAGAGTGGATAATAATAACAATATTAACATGGCTGAGCCAGTTGAGAACCTGAGTTCTCCTGTAGGCACCTGATATATACTATACATAAATCTCAAGGAAGTATTATATAACATTTAGTAACATCTGGAATAGTACAATAGCATGGTGGTAATAAGAACATCACAGAATGTTACCACGGTTATCACTTCAATATTTATTAATTTTATTAATTTATTATAAGTATTATACATAAATTACAGTGGAATTGAAAAACATAAATATAATGGGGAAGCAGAACAACTTGGGTTGTACAGTATTAAGGTTGAACAAGAGGACAGAGCTGTCAGGATTATGTCTAGTTGGAAATATATTTATTGCAATGGTAATTTCTTGTCTATTTACATGATAATTTCCGATAAAACGGTTTTGATGGTGACATTTGTTGGTGTCAGAGTCCTCCACTCGACGCTGGAAACATCAAATTGTGCCGCCATTACGCTGTGTCTGTATTTATCTAAAAGAGAGAGGAATTAAATTTGGTTTATACAATTTACTCACGCCAGTAACAGACAAAGACTAACTCGCCTGACAAACCTGGGACCTGACCTGAGATTGGACTTAGTTTAGCCAGAAAATTGTGTAATATAAAATATTTTGCGTTTAAATCGGTTGTTTTGGTCTATAATTTTAAAATTGGTTTTATTATTTGTTCAAATGATCTGAAACATCTTAGCTAGAATGCGTGACCCCCGAAAACATAATGTTTGGCACCATAAACATCTTCCTAGTTAGAATAATTCCTCAGATATTGAATTTCGATGGAAATTAGCC
>NW_024711716.1:0-20629 GCF_018991925.1 Homarus americanus | reverse complement strand
GTTATTGTTGGTAGTGGTGCTGTTATTGTTGGTAGTGGTGCTGTTATTGTTGGTAGTGGTGCTGTTATTGTTGGTAGTGGTGCTGTTGTTGATGAGTGGTGCTTGGTGTTGGTAGTGGTGCTGTTATTGTTGGTAGTGGTGCTGTTATTGTTGGTAGTGGTGCTGTTATTGTTGGTAGTGGTGCTGCTAGAGCTGTTGTAGGCAGTAGTGTAGTTATTGCTGTTGTTGGCAGTGGTGCTGTTATTGTTGTTGTTGGCAGTTGTGATGTTATTGTTATTGTTGGCAGTAGTGCTGTTACTCATGTTATTGGCAGTAGTGCTGTTATTGTTGTTATTGGCAGTAGTGCTGTTATTGTGGTTGTTGGCAGTAGTGCTGTTATTGTTGTTGTTGGCAGTAGTGCTGTTATTGTTGTTGTTGGCAGTAGTGCTGTTATTGTTGTTGTTGGCAGTAGTGCTGTTATTGTTGTTGGCAGTAGGTACTGTTATTGTTGTTGTTGGCAGTTGTGCGGTTATTGTTGTTGGCAGTAGTGCTGTTATTGTTGTTGTTGGCAGTAGTGCTGTTACTCATGTTATTGGCAGTAGTGCTGTTATTGTTGTTGTTGGCAGTAGTGCTGTTATTGTTGTTGTTGGCAGTAGTGCTGTTATTGTTGTTGTTGGCAGTAGTGCTGTTATTGTTGTTGTTGGCAGTAGTGCTGTTATTGTTGTTGTTGGCAGTAGTGTTGTTTTTGTTGTTGTTGGCAGTAGTGCTGTTACTCATGTCGCGATCCCACTACCCTTTATACTTGGGGAGTGAATCCTACCCCAGTTATTAACAAATAAAGGTATAAATAGGGAACACGGCAATAATTATCCCCACCAAATACCTACTCAACTAAATGTACTTGAAAAAGTAAGAACAGTTGAAATAAGTGAATCACAAAAGGGAAGATAATTAATTAATTCAATTTATGTTTTAAAGGGAGTAATGATTAGCAAACATGAATTTAAGGGAATAAGTAATTGTATAATAAAATAAGAGTGATGCCGGAAGGGCGAAAATATACTGTAAGGAGTTAAACCAAACAAATATTACTTAACATTACTATATTACACAAGACATACGAAATATATATATACAACAATCACTACAAAATGATTATCCCTACCAAACAGGAGATACCTTACCACCAGGATCCCTTCCTAGGCCTAACTAAACGTGTCACTAATACCTGATACCCCTAGGGCATTGCAGAAGACTGGATAAAGCACTAGACAAGGGTCAAGGCTAGAGAACGAAGGGACACGTCTAACCTATGCCACGGTTTTTCGCTACTGCCGAAGCGTGCCCACGCGGGGAGGAGAGCGTCTCATATCACGTGATACAGGACATTTGCTGGATATTTTATATAATTAATTAATATTATTCTTGAGTTGACTTAACAGAGTAAGACAATGATGCATATAAATTACATACATAAATATACAATTAACCTAAGTAACTAAGAACAATAATAATATAATAAGTACAATTAACAATTTATTAATAGCTTGTATGAAATGTAGGCGTGAACATATGCCTCACGCTATGCGAGTTCCCGAGCGCTCAGGCACGTGACACCTCCCCCAAAAAAGTGAGCTTACAACTAACTGGAAGCGAAAATGGATATACAGCTACACAGTGAAAGTAATAACTAACACAATTGGTTTAAATCAATATGAAGCAAAATAATTCATAATATAAACACAAGGTACTCAATGACAATATAACAAAAAATACTTTGCATATAGACATAGTTTTTAAATAATCAGACTCGAGAAAGTGCATCAGCCAACACGTTCTCTTTTCCGCGGATATGGGAAATGTTCAAGTTATAGGGCTGAAGTGATAGAGCCCACCTCAAAAGTCTTTGGTTGGTATGTTTCATCTTGTCAACAAAAGTGGGTTATGATCAGTGAACACTTGAATGGGATAAGCAGTGCTGCCAATATATACTTTGAAGTTTTCTAGTGCCATGATCAGTGATAAAGCCTCCTTTTCAATGGTGGCATAGTTTCTTTGATATTTGTTAAATTTTCTAGAAAAATAGCACAACGGATGAAGCACTTGATCACTCTCACCCTCTTGCAGAAGCACAGCACTGGCGCCAATTTCACTGGCGTCGACATGGAGAGTGAACTGTTTCTGGAGGTCAGGTGCAAGTAGTACAGGAGCATTTGCCAGCAGGGATTTAAGATTCTCAAAAGATTCCTGGCAAGCCGTAGTCCACTTGAAGGTTTTCTTGCAACGGAGGAGAAGTTTGGACAAAAACGGCGGTAGTACCCGACCATACCCAGCAACCTCATCACACTCTTCTTATCGCCTGGCACTGGATACTGTTGAATTGCCTCAATTTTGGCTGCTATAGGCTGGACTTCCCCTTGTCCGACCACATGCCCCAAGAAAGTGACGTGGGCATGGCCGAACTCAGTTTTGACGAGGTTCACCGTCAGCTTGCTTGCAGCCAGTACGGAGAAGAGGGCTTGTAGACGACTCATGTGATCTTCCCAGGAACTGCTGAAGACGATAAGGTCGTCTAGGTAACAGCGGACACCTTCCAGACCAGACGTGATGAAATTCATGAGGCGTTGAAAGGTTGCAGGGGCGTTCCGCATACCAAACGGAAGGACTGTGAATTGGTACAACCCCTCAGGAGTGACAAAAGCAGAGATGGCCCTGGAGCGTTCAGTCAGTCTTATCTGGTAGTAGCCCTGGAGGAGATCCAACTTGGTCACGTACCTTGCCTGTCCAAGATCGTCGATCACGTCGTCGATGCGTGGCAAGGGATAACCATCGGGTTCAGTGACAGCATTCACCTTGCGATAATCCACACACAGCCGCATTGACCCATTCGGCTTTGGAACTAGAACAACAGGGGATGCCCATGGACTGATGCTGGGTTCGACGAGGCCTAGCTCTTGAAGACGCTGTACCTCGGCTCGCACACACTCCCGCTTGAAGGCATTAAGACGGTAGGGACGCTGTCGGATTGGCTTGGCTCCCCTGGTCTCAACGTCATGCTCCAGCACTGAACAAGAGAGTGGGTAATCACCAACTATAATAAGATACTCCTGTAATAGAGACTTTATATTATTGGCTTGGTCACTAGAGAGATGGCACAACTTAGCACTGGGGTCCTCCAAGATAGTCGAGTTTTCAACTTTTACACTAGACCCATTCATTATTTCAGAAAAACACTGATCTTTATCATCCTTACACTCTGGCACAATGATACAATTTGGCAAGGATTGATCAACACAAGCAACTGCTTTTCCCAGGGTTTCGTTACGAACATGATATGACTTTAAAAGATTGACATGGATAAGGCGTTTTTTCTTACGCCGTTCAGGGGTGCTAATCACATAATTCACGGACCCCTGTTTTTCTAGTACTTCATATGGACCACTGTATTTGGATTTAAAAGGGTGATCATGTAAGGGCAGGAAGGCCAACACCTGCTCCCCACTTGGAATTCTCTAGGTTTTGCCTGATGGGCCTTATCAAAATGCAGTTTCATTTTCACCTGAGCACACCTTAAGTTGGACTGGGCAAGTTCTACAGCCAGACGCAACTTCTCCTTGAATTGGACCACATATGAAGCTAAGGGCGTCGCGCTCTGATCACTCAACCAACACTCTTTTAACACCTTAAGAGGCCCTCGCGCCTCATGTCCATAGACGAGCTGGAAGGGTGAGAATCCTAGCGACTCTTGTTTACTGTCCCGAACAGCAAACTAAAGCAGGTCAACTCCCTCGTCCCAATCCTTCCCAGTCTCCAGACAGAAGGTGCGCAACATGAGTTTTAGTGTCTGGTGAAACCTCTCTACCACCCCCTGTGACTGAGGGTGACAGGCCGAAGACCTCAACTGCCGGACTCCCAGGGTTTGCATTACCTGATTAAACAACCGGGAAGTAAAATTGGAACCCTGATCTGACTGCACCACTGTAGGAAGGCCTACTTGAGTGAAGAAGTGGGTTAAGGCTTTCATAACATTCTTCGCTGTGATGCGGCGCAAGGGAATGGCTTCAGGATAACGGGTTGCACAATCAATAATGGTTAGCAAGAACTGATGACCACGAGGGGTCTTAGGTAAGGGACCGACACAATCCATGACCACCTTACTAAAGGGCTCTTCAATGACTGGGATAGGCTGCAGAGGAAATGGTTTAACACTGGGGTTCGGTTTCCCCGCTACCTGACAATCATGGCAAGTGCGACAGTAAGAGCTGACGTCTTTCTTCATCCTAGGCCAAAAGAACTGGGATAAAATTTTTGCATAAGTCTTCCTAACTCCTAAATGACCACCCACCCCATCATGAGCGATACTAAGTATGTCCTGCCGCAAAGGTTTGGGAATAACAACTTGATGATGAACTAACCAAGGGTGATTGGCAGGAGAATTGGAGGGACGGAACTTCCGCATTAATACACCAGACCTAGTGTAGTAGCAATTTGATTCTTGCTCAGCTTCTGTCTCAGTAACTGACCTATTGAGAAAACCTACTAGCTCAGGATCCCCTGCTTGTAGCTCAATAAACTTACTCCTAGTGATGGGAGAGGAACCAAAACTAGTGACATCTGGGTTCCTATCTCCATCAGAACTAATCTGGAGGTTATCTGGTTGTGGGGAATCCTCAAAAAATTCACTGAGACCAAGATCAGTATGGTCCGGCTGGATAAGATTATCCTCGGACTTCTCACAGTCCTGGAGGGAAACTTCATCAACTTCACTAGTCTCTTCTACCTCTGTACTGCGGCTCATGCTACGGGTCACAGCACACGCAGGGAACAACCCTGGAAAGTCTACTTCTAACTGCACAGTATTATTCTCGGCAGTGGGACAAGATGAGATCACAACATTAGGGAACATCATGTCACCAACGAGGTCATTTCCTATCAATAGAGAGACCCCTTCGACAGGTAAGCTATCTACTACTCCTAACGTGACATAACCTGACTTTATGGATGACCGCAGGTACACTTGACAAAGGGGAATACGCGACCCACCGGTCAAACCGTTCACAAGCACCCAGCTACCAGTATAGCATGAATCCAGGAATGGAGCAGCTTCTTTAGTAACAAGAGATAAGGCTGAGCCTGTGTCTCTCAAGAGTTTAACAGAAATGGGTTGACTGAATTGATCCAAAGCTAAGGAACCAGGAGAACAAAATGGTTCAAAGGTTGATATCATAGAAGAGGGGGAAGCATCCAGGGCAACAGTCTGACTGAGGGCAGTGACACAGGGCTCCAATAATTTCTCTGATTGCTCGGCCACCCTGACCAAAAGAGCGGGGGATCCTTGGTGAGAGGAATTTCTTTTCTTTAACTTGAGACAGTCGCTGATGACATGTCCTGGCTTCTTACAGTACCTGCAACTAGAGTTTCTCTCACCAGTAGGAGTGGATCCACCTGTCCCATGGACCATGGGCTCACCCGGGGTAGATGATGCAGAACCTGAGGGTCGGGTCGGTATGACAAGAGGCAGGGACCCCGATGTAGATGTTGGTGTGGGCCGCTTGAAGGAAGTGAAGGACTGGGACATGGGAGCATAAGACCTGGAATTTACATTTCTATTAGTTAAGGAATAATGGTCAGCCACTGGACCAGCATCAGCCAGGGTACAGATACCTCTCTGATCCAAGTGTGCTCGAATGTCGCCTGGGATACACTTTCTAACCTCCTCTAGCAGGATTAGTTCAACAAGCTTGTCATGTTCTACATGGGCAGACTCACTTTCAATCCACCTCCGACAAAGGACCTGTTTCTGCCTGAAGAACTCCACAAATGTTTGTTTGTCAGTCTTCCGGCAGTTACGGAACTGTTGCCGGTAGGCTTCAGGAACAAGTTTATAAGCGCTCAAAACCGCGGACTTAAGAAGGGCATAGTCTAGACATTGATCCTCAGAGAGGGCAGAAAACACATCTAATGCTTTACCAGTGAAAGATCTATAAATAAGTTGAGACCATTGAGAAACAGGCCACTTGTTAAGTCGGGCAATTTTCTCAAAAAGAGAGAAGAATTTGTCTGGTTCTTCCTCATTAAATTTAGGAACACTGTTGAGACATTTGTCTACACTGAATGTTGAAGTATTACTACCTTGAGCCAAACCTCGTTGTTTGAGAGTTTCCAGCTCCACCTCGAGTCTTTTGAGTTCAACTTGTAAGGCCAAATTACTTGGTGTAACAATTTCCTCTGAATTTCCCGACGGTTGGGCTATGATTTCATTGTCAATAAGGTAGTTGAGGACAGCCTCTTCTAACCTAGACTTATTCATGGAAGAGCGGCCTTCTACTTCATAATAAGCAGCGAGGGATTGCCACTCTGCCTTAGTAAGCCCCTTCAGTACTTCGGCTGAAGGTGAAGCCAAAAAGCTTTCCAGGTCAAACATGTTGAACTCAAAATCGAGTAGCGAAAAAAAAGTAACCGTGGCAGCTAAGCTAACTAGCTAGCTAATTAATAATATCAAAATGCAATCAACTGTGAAACACAGCAAGGGATTAACCAAACACCTGGTACACAAGATAAGGGTTAACTCACCAGTAGCTTAAGCAATAACAGGAGCAATATAAATGAACACTGTGAACACAGCAACTTGCATCCAAAAATACTTAGCGATGAAACAACACCTGGCGAGTAACAACACTTGATATGACACAACAATGGTGGTTAGCTCCCGGACACAGGCCCCCACTTGTCGCGATCCCACTACCCTTTATACTTGGGGAGTGAATCCTACCCCAAGTTATTAACAAATAAAGGTACAAATAGGGAACACGGCAATAATTATCCTCACCAAAAACCTACTCAACTAAATGTACTTGAAAAAGTAAGAACAGTTGAAATAAGTGAATCACAAAAGGGAAGATAATTAATTAATTCAATTTATGTTTTAAAGGGAGTAATGATTAGCAAACATGAATTTAAGGGAATAAGTAATTGTATAATAAAATAAGAGTGATGCCGAAGGGCGAAAATATACTGTAAGGAGTTAGACCAAACAAATATTACTTAACATTACTATATTACACAAGACATACGAAATATATATATACAACAATCACTACAAAATGATTATCCCTACCAAACAGGAGATACCTTACCACCAGGATCCCTTCCTAAGCCTAACTAAACGTGTCACTAATACCTGATACCCCTAGGGCATTGCAGAAGACTGGATAAAGCACTAGACAAGGGTCAAGGCTAGAGAACGAAGGGACACGTCTAACCTATGCCACGGTTTTTCGCTACTGCCGAAGCGTGCCCACGCGGGGAGGAGAGCGTCTCATATCACGTGATTCAGGACATTTGCTGGATATTTTATATAATTAATTAATATTATTCTTGAGTTGACTTAACAGAGTAAGACAATGATGCATATAAATTACATACATAAATATACAATTAACCTAAGTAACTAAGAACAATAATAATATAATAAGTACAATTAACAATTTATTAATAGCTTGTATGAAATGTAGGCGTGAACATATGCCTCACGCAATGCGAGTTCCCGAGCGCTCAGGCACGTGACACTCATGTTATTGGCAGTAGTGTTGTTATTGTTGTTGTTGGCAGTAGTGCTGTTATTGTTGTTGTTGGCAGTAGTGCTGTTGTTGTTGGCAGTAGAGCTGTTATTGTTGTCAGTAGTGGTTATAGTTGTGTTGGCAGTAGTGCTGTTACTGGTGTTATTGGCAGAAGTGGTGTTATTGTTGTTTTTGGCGGTAGTGCTGTTACTGATGTTGTTGGCAGTAGTGATGTTATTGTTGTTGGCAGTAGTGATGATATTGTTGTTGGCAGTAGTGATGATATTGTTGTTGTTGGCAGTAGTGCTGTTATTGTTGTTGTTGGCAGTAGTGCTGTTATTGTTGTTGTTGGCAGTAGTGATGTTATTGTTGTTGGCAGTTGTGCTGTTTTTGTTGTTGTTGGCAGCAGTGATGTAATTGTTGTTGGCAGTAGTGCTGTTATTGTTGTTGTTGGCAGTAGTGCTGTTATTGTTGTTGTTGGCAGTAGTGCTGTTATTGTTGTTGTTGGCAGTAGTGCTGTTACCGATGTTGTCGGCAGTAGTGACGAAATATTAAGGTAGTGATGTTATTGTTGTTGGCAGTAGTGATGATATTGTTATTGCTGGCAGTAGTGCCGTTATTGCTTGCTGGCAGCAGTGGGCTGGTTATTGTTGCTGTCAAGGTGGCGTCGTTATTGTTGTTGCTGGCAGAAAGCGCTGTTATTGCTGCTGGCAGTAGTGCTGGTTATTGTTGTTGCTGGCGGCAGTGCTGTTATTGCTGTTGCTGGCAGTAGTGCTGCTATTGTTGTTGCTGGCAGTAGTGCTGTTATTGTTGTTGCTGGCAGCATTGCTGTTATTGGCAGTAGTGCTGTTGCCGTTGCTGGCGGCAGCCGTTATTGTTGCTGCTGGCAGTAGTGCCGTTATTGCTGGGTTGCTGGCAGTAGTGCCGTTGGTTGTTGTTGCTGGCAGAAGCGCTTGCTATTGTTGCTGGCAGTAGTGCTGTTATTGCTGTTGCTGGCAGTAGCGCCGTTATTGCTGTTGCTGCGTAGTGCTGTTATTGCTTGTTGGGGAGTAGCGCTGTTATTGTTGTTGTTGGCAGTTGTGCGGTTATTGTTGTTGGCAGTAGTGCTGTTATTGTTGTTGTTGGCAGTAGTGCTGTTACTCATGTTATTGGCAGTAGTGCTGTTATTGTTGTTGTTGGCAGTAGTGCTGTTATTGTTGTTGTTGGCAGTAGTGCTGTTATTGTTGTTGTTGGCAGTAGTGCTGTTATTGTTGTTGTTGGCAGTAGTGCTGTTATTGTTGTTGTTGGCAGTAGTGCTGTTATTGTTGTTGTTGGCAGTAGTGCTGTTACTCATGTCGCGATCCCACTACCCTTTATACTTGGGGAGTGAATCCTACCCCAGTTATTAACAAATAAAGGTATAAATAGGGAACACGGCAATAATTATCCCCACCAAATACCTACTCAACTAAATGTACTTGAAAAAGTAAGAACAGTTGAAATAAGTGAATCACAAAAGGGAAGATAATTAATTAATTCAATTTATGTTTTAAAGGGAGTAATGATTAGCAAACATGAATTTAAGGGAATAAGTAATTGTATAATAAAATAAGAGTGATGCCGGAAGGGCGAAAATATACTGTAAGGAGTTAAACCAAACAAATATTACTTAACATTACTATATTACACAAGACATACGAAATATATATATACAACAATCACTACAAAATGATTATCCCTACCAAACAGGAGATACCTTACCACCAGGATCCCTTCCTAGGCCTAACTAAACGTGTCACTAATACCTGATACCCCTAGGGCATTGCAGAAGACTGGATAAAGCACTAGACAAGGGTCAAGGCTAGAGAACGAAGGGACACGTCTAACCTATGCCACGGTTTTTCGCTACTGCCGAAGCGTGCCCACGCGGGGAGGAGAGCGTCTCATATCACGTGATACAGGACATTTGCTGGATATTTTATATAATTAATTAATATTATTCTTGAGTTGACTTAACAGAGTAAGACAATGATGCATATAAATTACATACATAAATATACAATTAACCTAAGTAACTAAGAACAATAATAATATAATAAGTACAATTAACAATTTATTAATAGCTTGTATGAAATGTAGGCGTGAACATATGCCTCACGCTATGCGAGTTCCCGAGCGCTCAGGCACGTGACACCTCCCCCAAAAAAGTGAGCTTACAACTAACTGGAAGCGAAAATGGATATACAGCTACACAGTGAAAGTAATAACTAACACAATTGGTTTAAATCAATATGAAGCAAAATAATTCATAATATAAACACAAGGTACTCAATGACAATATAACAAAAAATACTTTGCATATAGACATAGTTTTTAAATAATCAGACTCGAGAAAGTGCATCAGCCAACACGTTCTCTTTTCCGCGGATATGGGAAATGTTCAAGTTATAGGGCTGAAGTGATAGAGCCCACCTCAAAAGTCTTTGGTTGGTATGTTTCATCTTGTCAACAAAAGTGGGTTATGATCAGTGAACACTTGAATGGGATAAGCAGTGCTGCCAATATATACTTTGAAGTTTTCTAGTGCCATGATCAGTGATAAAGCCTCCTTTTCAATGGTGGCATAGTTTCTTTGATATTTGTTAAATTTTCTAGAAAAATAGCACAACGGATGAAGCACTTGATCACTCTCACCCTCTTGCAGAAGCACAGCACTGGCGCCAATTTCACTGGCGTCGACATGGAGAGTGAACTGTTTCTGGAGGTCAGGTGCAAGTAGTACAGGAGCATTTGCCAGCAGGGATTTAAGATTCTCAAAAGATTCCTGGCAAGCCGTAGTCCACTTGAAGGTTTTCTTGCCACTCAGCAGGTCAGTCATGGGAGAGGAAACGGAGGAGAAGTTTGGACACCCCGCCATACCCAGCAACCTCATCACACTCTTCTTATCGCCTGGCACTGGATACTGTTGAATTGCCTCAATTTTGGCTGCTATAGGCTGGACTTCCCCTTGTCCGACCACATGCCCCAAGAAAGTGACGTGGGCATGGCCGAACTCAGTTTTGACGAGGTTCACCGTCAGCTTGCTTGCAGCCAGTACGGAGAAGAGGGCTTGTAGACGACTCATGTGATCTTCCCAGGAACTGCTGAAGACGATAAGGTCGTCTAGGTAACAGCGGACACCTTCCAGACCAGACGTGATGAAATTCATGAGGCGTTGAAAGGTTGCAGGGGCGTTCCGCATACCAAACGGAAGGACTGTGAATTGGTACAACCCCTCAGGAGTGACAAAAGCAGAGATGGCCCTGGAGCGTTCAGTCAGTCTTATCTGGTAGTAGCCCTGGAGGAGATCCAACTTGGTCACGTACCTTGCCTGTCCAAGATCGTCGATCACGTCGTCGATGCGTGGCAAGGGATAACCATCGGGTTCAGTGACAGCATTCACCTTGCGATAATCCACACACAGCCGCATTGACCCATTTGGCTTTGGAACTAGAACAACAGGGGATGCCCATGGACTGATGCTGGGTTCGACGAGGCCTAGCTCTTGAAGACGCTGTACCTCGGCTCGCACACACTCCCGCTTGAAGGCATTAAGACGGTAGGGACGCTGTCGGATTGGCTTGGCTCCCCTGGTCTCAACGTCATGCTCCAGCACTGAACAAGAGAGTGGGTAATCACCAACTATAATAAGATACTCCTGTAATAGAGACTTTATATTATTGGCTTGGCCACTAGAGAGATGGCACAACTTAGCACTGGGGTCCTCCAAGATAGTCGAGTTTTCAACTTTTACACTAGACCCATTCATTATTTCAGAAAAACACTGATCTTTATCATCCTTACACTCTGGCACAATGATACAATTTGGCAAGGATTGATCAACACAAGCAACTGCTTTTCCCAGGGTTTCGTTACGAACATGATATGACTTTAAAAGATTGACATGGATAAGGCGTTTTTTCTTACGCCGTTCAGGGGTGCTAATCACATAATTCACGGACCCCTGTTTTTCTAGTACTTCATATGGACCACTGTATTTGGATTTAAAAGGGTGATCATGTAAGGGCAGGAAGGCCAACACCTGCTCCCCCACTTGGAATTCTCTAGGTTTTGCCTGATGGGCCTTATCAAAATGCAGTTTCATTTTCACCTGAGCACACCTTAAGTTGGACTGGGCAAGTTCTACAGCCAGACGCAACTTCTCCTTGAATTGGACCACATATGAAGCTAAGGGCGTCGCGCTCTGATCACTCAACCAACACTCTTTTAACACCTTAAGAGGCCCTCGCGCCTCATGTCCATAGACGAGCTGGAAGGGTGAGAATCCTAGCGACTCTTGTTTACTGTCCCGAACAGCAAACTAAAGCAGGTCAACTCCCTCGTCCCAATCCTTCCCAGTCTCCAGACAGAAGGTGCGCAACATGAGTTTTAGTGTCTGGTGAAACCTCTCTACCACCCCCTGTGACTGAGGGTGACAGGCCGAAGACCTCAACTGCCGGACTCCCAGGGTTTGCATTACCTGATTAAACAACCGGGAAGTAAAATTGGAACCCTGATCTGACTGCACCACTGTAGGAAGGCCTACTTGAGTGAAGAAGTGGGTTAAGGCTTTCATAACATTCTTCGCTGTGATGCGGCGCAAGGGAATGGCTTCAGGATAACGGGTTGCACAATCAATAATGGTTAGCAAGAACTGATGACCACGAGGGGTCTTAGGTAAGGGACCGACACAATCCATGACCACCTTACTAAAGGGCTCTTCAATGACTGGGATAGGCTGCAGAGGAAATGGTTTAACACTGGGGTTCGGTTTCCCCGCTACCTGACAATCATGGCAAGTGCGACAGTAAGAGCTGACGTCTTTCTTCATCCTAGGCCAAAAGAACTGGGATAAAATTTTTGCATAAGTCTTCCTAACTCCTAAATGACCACCCACCCCATCATGAGCGATACTAAGTATGTCCTGCCGCAAAGGTTTGGGAATAACAACTTGATGATGAACTAACCAAGGGTGATTGGCAGGAGAATTGGAGGGACGGAACTTCCGCATTAATACACCAGACCTAGTGTAGTAGCAATTTGACTCTTGCTCAGCTTCTGTCTCAGTAACTGACCTATTGAGAAAACCTACTAGCTCAGGATCCCCTGCTTGTAGCTCAATAAACTTACTCCTAGTGATGGGAGAGGAACCAAAACTAGTGACATCTGGGTTCCTATCTCCATCAGAACTAATCTGGAGGTTATCTGGTTGTGGGGAATCCTCAAAAAATTCACTGAGACCAAGATCAGTATGGTCCGGCTGGATAAGATTATCCTCGGACTTCTCACAGTCCTGGAGGGAAACTTCATCAACTTCACTAGTCTCTTCTACCTCTGTACTGCGGCTCATGCTACGGGTCACAGCACACGCAGGGAACAACCCTGGAAAGTCTACTTCTAACTGCACAGTATTATTCTCGGCAGTGGGACAAGATGAGATCACAACATTAGGGAACATCATGTCACCAACGAGGTCATTTCCTATCAATAGAGAGACCCCTTCGACAGGTAAGCTATCTACTACTCCTAACGTGACATAACCTGACTTTATGGATGACCGCAGGTACACTTGACAAAGGGGAATACGCGACCCACCGGTCAAACCGTTCACAAGCACCCAGCTACCAGTATAGCATGAATCCAGGAATGGAGCAGCTTCTTTAGTAACAAGAGATAAGGCTGAGCCTGTGTCTCTCAAGAGTTTAACAGAAATGGGTTGACTGAATTGATCCAAAGCTAAGGAACCAGGAGAACAAAATGGTTCAAAGGTTGATATCATAGAAGAGGGGGAAGCATCCAGGGCAACAGTCTGACTGAGGGCAGTGACACAGGGCTCCAATAATTTCTCTGATTGCTCGGCCACCCTAACCAAAAGAGCGGGGGATCCTTGGTGAGAGGAATTTCTTTTCTTTAACTTGAGACAGTCACTGATGACATGTCCTGGCTTCTTACAGTACCTGCAACTAGAGTTTTTCTCACCAGTAGGAGTGGATCCACCTGTCCCATGGACCATGGGCTCACCCGGGGTAGATGATGCAGAACCTGAGGGTCGGGTCGGTATGACAAGAGGCAGGGACCCCGATGTAGATGTTGGTGTGGGCCGCTTGAAGGAAGTGAAGGACTGGGACATGGGAGCATAAGACCTGGAATTTACATTTCTATTAGTTAAGGAATAATGGTCAGCCACTGGACCAGCATCAGCCAGGGTACAGATACCTCTCTGATCCAAGTGTGCTCGAATGTCGCCTGGGATACACTTTCTAACCTCCTCTAGCAGGATTAGTTCAACAAGCTTGTCATGTTCTACATGGGCAGACTCACTTTCAATCCACCTCCGACAAAGAGCCTGTTTCTGCCTGAAGAACTCCACAAATGTTTGTTTGTCAGTCTTCCGGCAGTTACGGAACTGTTGCCGGTAGGCTTCAGGAACAAGTTTATAAGCGCTCAAAACCGCAGACTTAAGAAGGGCATAGTCTAGACATTGATCCTCAGAGAGGGCAGAAAACACATCTAATGCTTTACCAGTGAAAGATCTATAAATAAGTTGAGACCATTGAGAAACAGGCCACTTGTTAAGCCGGGCAATTTTCTCAAAAAGAGAGAAGAATTTGTCTGGTTCTTCCTCATTAAATTTAGGAACACTGTTGAGACATTTGTCTACACTGAATGTTGAAGTATTACTACCTTGAGCCAAACCTCGTTGTTTGAGAGTTTCCAGCTCCACCTCGAGTCTTTTGAGTTCAACTTGTAAGGCCAAATTACTTGGTGTAACAATTTCCTCTGAATTTCCCGACGGTTGGGCTATGATTTCATTGTCAATAAGGTAGTTGAGGACAGCCTCTTCTAACCTAGCCTTATTCATGGAAGAGCGGCCTTCTACTTCATAATAAGCAGCGAGGGATTGCCACTCTGCCTTAGTAAGCCCCTTCAGTACTTCGGCTGAAGGTGAAGCCAAAAAGCTTTCCAGGTCAAACATGTTGAACTCAAAATCGAGTAGCGAAAAAAAAGTAACCGTGGCAGCTAAGCTAACTAGCTAGCTAATTAATAATATCAAAATGCAATCAACTGTGAAACACAGCAAGGGATTAAACACCTGGTACACAAGATAAGGGTTAACTCACCAGTAGCTTAAGCAATAACAGGAGCAATATAAATGAACACTGTGAACACAGCAACTTGCATCCAAAAATACTTAGCAATGAAACAACACCTGGCGAGTAACAACACTTGATATGACACAACAATGGTGGTTAGCTCCCG
Organism: Homarus americanus; assembly: GCF_018991925.1. Classification (NCBI taxonomy): domain Eukaryota; kingdom Metazoa; phylum Arthropoda; class Malacostraca; order Decapoda; family Nephropidae; genus Homarus; species Homarus americanus. Next base: position 5,813 of record NW_024711716.1, on the reverse strand, counting down.
GACACAGGCCCCCACTTGTCGCGATCCCACTACCCTTTATACTTGGGGAGTGAATCCTACCCCAAGTTATTAACAAATAAAGGTATAAATAGGGAACACGGCAATAATTATCCCCACCAAATACCTACTCAACTAAATGTACTTGAAAAAGTAAGAACAGTTGAAATAAGTGAATCACAAAAGGAAGATAATTAATTAATTCAATTTATGTTTTAAAGGGAGTAATGATTAGCAAACATGAATTTAAGGGAATAAGTAATTGTATAATAAAATAAGAGTGATGCCCGAAGGGCGAAAATATACTGTAAGGAGTTAGACCAAACAAATATTACTTAACATTACTATATTACACAAGACATACGAAATATATATATACAACAATCACTACAAAATGATTATCCCTACCAAACAGGAGATACCTTACCACCAGGATCCCTTCCTAAGCCTAACTAAACGTGTCACTAATACCTGATACCCCTAGGGCATTGCAGAAGACTGGATAAAGCACTAGACAAGGGTCAAGGCTAGAGAACGAAGGGACACGTCTAACCTATGCCACGGTTTTTCGCTACTGCCGAAGCGTGCCCACGCGGGGAGGAGAGCGTCTCATATCACGTGATTCAGGACATTTGCTGGATATTTTATATAATTAATTAATATTATTCTTGAGTTGACTTAACAGAGTAAGACAATGATGCATATAAATTACATACATAAATATACAATTAACCTAAGTAACTAAGAACAATAATAATATAATAAGTACAATTAACAATTTATTAATAGCTTGTATGAAATGTAGGCGTGAACATATGCCTCACGCAATGCGAGTTCCCGAGCGCTCAGGCACGTGACACTCATGTTATTGGCAGTAGTGTTGTTATTGTTGTTGTTGGCAGTAGTGCTGTTATTGTTGTTGTTGGCAGTAGTGCTGTTGTTGTTGGCAGTAGAGCTGTTATTGTTGTCAGTAGTGGTTATAGTTGTGTTGGCAGTAGTGCTGTTACTGGTGTTATTGGCAGAAGTGGTGTTATTGTTGTTTTTGGCGGTAGTGCTGTTACTGATGTTGTTGGCAGTAGTGATGTTATTGTTGTTGGCAGTAGTGATGATATTGTTGTTGGCAGTAGTGATGATATTGTTGTTGTTGGCAGTAGTGCTGTTATTGTTGTTGTTGGCAGTAGTGCTGTTATTGTTGTTGTTGGCAGTAGTGATGTTATTGTTGTTGGCAGTTGTGCTGTTTTTGTTGTTGTTGGCAGCAGTGATGTAATTGTTGTTGGCAGTAGTGATGATATTGTTGTTGTTGGCAGTAGTGCTGTTATTGTTGTTGTTGGCAGTAGTGCTGTTATTGTTGTTGTTGGCAGTAGTGCTGTTACTGATGTTGTTGGCAGTAGTGATGTTATTGGCAGTAGCAGTGATGTTATTGTTGTTGGCAGTGGATGATATTGTTATTGTTGGCAGTAGTGCTGTTATTGTTGTTGTTGGCAGTAGTGCTGTTATTGTTGTTGTTGGCAGTAGTGCTGTTATTGTTGCTGTTGGCAGTAGTGCTGCTATTGTTGCTGGTGCGTAGTGCTGTTATTGTTGTTGCTGGCAGTAGTGCTGTTATTGTTGTTGCTGGCAGTTTGCTATTATGTTGTTGTTGGCAGTAGTGCTGTTATTGCTGTTGTTGGCAGTATTTGCTATTGGCAGTAGTGCTGTTATTTGCCGTTGGCAGTAGTGCTGTTATTGTTGTTGTTGGCAGTAGTGCTGTTATTGTTGTTGCTGCGTAGTGCTGCGTTATTGTTGCTGTTGGCAGTAGTGCTGTTATTGTTGTTGTTGGCAGTAGTGCCGTTATTGTTGTTGTTGGCAGTAGTGCTGTTATTGCTGTTGTTGGCAGTAGTGCTGTTATTGTTGTTGTTGGCAGTAGTGCTGTTATTGTTGTTGTTGGCAGTAGTGCTGTTATTGTTGTTGTTGGCAGTAGTGCTGTTATTGTTGTTGTTGGCAGTAGTGCTGTTATTGTTGTTGTTGGCAGTAGTGCTGTTATTGTTGTTGTTGGCAGTAGTGCTGTTATTGTTGTTGTTGGCAGTAGTGCTGTTATTGTTGTTGTTGGCAGTAGTGCTGTTATTGTTGTTGTTGGCAGTAGTGCTGTTATTGTTGTTGTTGGCAGTAGTGCTGTTATTGTTGTTGGCAGTAGTGCTGTTATTGTTGTTGTTGGCAGTAGTGCTGTTATTGTTGTTGTTGGCAGTAGTGCTGTTGTTGTTGTTGGCGGTAGTGATGTAATTATTGTTGTTGTTGGCAGTAGTGCTGTTATTGTTGTTGTTGGCAGCAGTGCTGTTATTGTTGTTGTTGGCAGCAGTGCTGTTGTTGTTGTTGGCAGTAGTGCTGTTGTTGCATAGTGTTGCTATTGTTGGCAGTAGTGCTGTTGTTGTTGGCAGTTGTTGTTGTTGGCAGTGTGTTGTTTTGTTGGCAGTAGTGCTGTTATTGTTGGCAATAGTGTTGTTATTGTTGGCAGTAGTGCTGTTGTTGTTGGCAGTAGTGCTGTTGTTGTTGGCAGTAGTGCTGTTGTTGTTGGCAGTAGTGCTGTTATTGTTGTTGGCAGTAGTGTTGTTATTGTTGGCAGTAGTGCTGTTATTGTTGGCAATAGTGTTGTTATTGTTGGCAGTAGTGTTGTTATTGTTGGCAGTAGTGTTGTTATTGTTGGGTGCTGTTGTTGTTGCGTAGTGCTATGTTGGGAGTAGTGCGGTTATTGTTGGCAGTAGTGTTATTGTTGGCAGTAGTGCTGTTATTGTTGGCAATAGTGTTGTTATTGTTGGCAGTAGTGCTGTTATTGTTGTTGACAGTAGTATTGTTATTGTTGTTGTTGGCAGTAGTGTTGTTATTGTTGTTGTTGGCGGTAGTGCTGTTGTTGTTGGCAGTAGTGCTGTTATTGTTGTTGTTGGCAGTAGTGCTATTATTGTTGTTGTTGGCAGTAGTGCTGTTATTGTTGTTGGCAGTAGTGTTGTTGTTGTTGGCAGTGGTGTTGTTGTTGGCAGTAGTGCTGTTATTGTTGTTGTTGGCAGTGGTGCTGTTATCGTTGTTGTTGCCATTATTGTTGTTGTTGGCAGTGTGCTGCTATTGTTGTTGTTGGCAGTAGTGCTGTTATTGTTGTTGTTGGCAGTAGTGCTGCTATTGTTGTTGTGGCAGTAGTGCTGTTATTGTTGTTGTTGGCAGTAGTGCTGTTATTGTTGTTGTTGGCAGTGGTGCTGCTATCGTTGTTGGCAGTCGTTATTGTTGTTGTTGGCAGTAGTGCTATTATTGTTGTTGTTGGCAGTAGTGCTATTATTGTTGTTGTTGGCAGTAGTGTTTATTGCTTGTTGTTGGCAGTAGTGCTATTATTGTTGTTGTTGGCAGTAGTGCTATTATTGTTGTTGTTGGCAGTAGTGCTATTATTGTTGTTGTTGGCAGTAGTGCTGTTATTGTTGTTGGCAGTAGTGTTGTTGTTGTTGGCAGTGGTGTTGTTGTTGGCAGTAGTGCTGTTATTGTTGTTGTTGGCAGTGGTGCTTGTTATCGTTGTTGTTGGCAGTAGTGCTATTATTGTTGTTGTTGGCAGTAGTGCTATTATTGTTGTTGTTGGCAGTGGTGCTGTTGTTGTTGGCAGTGGTGCTGTTGTTGTTGTTGTTGGCAGTGGTGCTGTTATTGTTGGCAATAGTGTTGTTGTTGTTGGCAGTAGTGTTGTTATTGTTGGCAGTGGTGGTGTTATTGTTGTTTTTGGCAGTGGTGCTGTTATTATTGTTGTTGGCAGTGGTGCTGTTGTTGTTGGCAGTGGTGCTGTTGTTGTTGGCAGTAATGCTGTTATTGTTGGCAATAGTGTTGTTACTGTTGTTGTTGTTGTTGGCAGTATTGCTGTTATTGTTATTGTTGGCAGTGGTGTTGTTGTTGTTGGCAGTATTGCTGTTATTGTTATTGTTGGCAGTGGTGTTGTTGTTGGTGGCAGTGGTGTTGTTGGTGGCAGTAGAGATGAAAGTATGTGTGTTGTATTTAATGAGGTGGTAATAGTAGTAAGAGCGCTGTTGCTGGTAGTGGGCTAATGTTTAGTCGGCCACAAGAATAAGTATACACCTACGGTTGGTGTTTGAGACAATATCTGGTAACACTGTCCTGAACAGAACAGACAAAATTACAAAATTTCCTGTAATACACGGGTTTAACGAGGCCACCTAACAACCACGGGTTTAACGAGGCCACCTAACAAACGCGGGTTTAACGAGGCCATCTAACAACCACGGGTTTAACGAGGTCATCTAACAACCACGGGTTTAACGAGGCCATCTAACAACCACGGGTTTAACGAGGCCATCTAACAAACGCGGGTTTAACGAGGCCATCTAACAACCACGGGTTTAACGAGGCCATCTAACAAACGCGGGTTTAACGAGGCCATCTAACAACCACGGGTTTAACGAGGCCATCTGACAACCACGGGTTTAACGAGGCCATCTAACAAACGCGGGTTTAACGAGGACATCTAACAACCACGGGTTTAACGAAGCCATCTGACAACCACGGGTTTAACGAGGCCACCTAACAACCACGGGTTTAACGAGGCCATCTAACAAACGCGGGTTTAACGAGGCCACCTAACAACCACGGGTTTAACGAGGCCATCTAACAAACGCGGGTTTAACGAGGCCATCTAACAACCACGGGTTTAACGAGGCCATCTGACAACTTCGGGTTTAACGATGTCATCTAACAACCACGGGTTTAACGAAGCCATCTGACAACCACGGGTTTAACGAGGCCACCTAACAACCTCTGGTTTAACGAGGCCATCTGACAACCACGGGTTTAACGAGGCCATCATAACATAAGACTCCGAAAATTAACCAATGAATATAGTTTCCCTCCAGGCTGAGCAGGTGATTACAACCTTGAACAAGCCAAACTAGCGAGAAAAAACTACAAATTTTCCGAGTCAGGTTGAGGTGGGTGGGTGAGGAAGGAGTGCTCTGGCAATTCGCACCCACGTTGTCTTGACGATAAAAAATGAATCAAAGGTTTAAGTTTTCCTAGTGTGTTAAGAGAAAGATCAGGTGTTGGCCTCCTTTTTGTGTGGACAGGTTAACGTTTAGCAAGAAATGATCCAGCATGGGAGGGTGTATCTACATCACTGAGGTGTTCTGTGTCCCTCTTACCCACCACCTTGACACATGCTGTTACGACCGTGTAGTATTTTTCTATTTTTTTTTATATAACATGCTTCATGTTGTTCCATATTATTCCTGTAATGATGTGTTACATTTACTATTATATAATCTAGTCACCTTACCCGGTGCTGTCAAGGTTTTAATTGTTATCATTTGTTCAAGCCCATCTTATTTCTTCATTTAGTATTGTAACAAGCATTCTTTGTTTCTTTAACGACCATCTGCATCGTTAAACCACCCATGTTTCACCGGCTGGTCGCATTGGCGGGAAACGACCTTATACATAGTACTCCACCTGTAGACAGAGTGCAGTCCAGTCCTCTTGGTCTTTAGTTCACGTTGTTTTGAGTGACACTTGTCATTTATACTTCATTTTATTTCTGTGTTGTTCCTGTCGCCACCAATGTGGTATATCTACTGTATGTGAGTACCTATTTATGTCTCTTATGTGTCCATCAGTGCTTGCTTAGTTACATTTAAGTAATTCAGTGTTGTTCCTCGATAATTAATTTCAGTGTTTGTTATTTTATATGTTTATGCAGTGTTAACGTAATCCAGTGCTTTATTTTATTCTTTTGATGTTTCGATGTTTTAGTATCATTTGTGTCTTAAAAGTTTCGATAGCGAATCAATTTGTTATGACAGCCTACGAGG
>NW_024711715.1:0-48481 GCF_018991925.1 Homarus americanus | reverse complement strand
GACTTTGTTATACTCGACCCGGGGACTTTGTTATACTCGATTAGGCGGCTTTGTTATACTCGATCAGGGAACTTTGTTATACTTGATCAGGGGACTTTCTTATACTCGAGCAGGGGGCTGTGTTATACTCGATCAGGGGACTTTGTTATACTCGATGAGGAGGGTTTGTTATACTCGATCAGGGGACTTTGTTATACTTGACCAGGGGACTTTGTTATAATCAACAAGAGGACTTTGTTATACTCGATCAGGGGACTTTGTTATACTCAATCAGGGGACTTTGTTATACTCGATTAGGGGCCTTTGTTATACTCGATGAGGGGCTTTGTTATACTCGACCAGGGGACTTTGCTATACTCGATCAGGTGACTTTCTTATACTCGAGCAGACGACTTTGGTATATTCGATCAGGGGATATGTTATACTCGACCAGGGGCCTTTGTTATACTCGATTAGAAAACTTTGTTATACTCGACCAGGCGACTTTGTTATACTCCACCAGGGACTTTGTTATTCTCGACCAGGGGATATGTTATACTCGATGAGGGGACTTTGTTATGCTCGGTTGAGGGGTCTTTGTTATACTCGTCCATTGGGCTTTGATATACTAGGATCAGGGGTATTTGTTATACTCGATCAGGGTACTTTGTCTTACTCGATGAGGGCCCTTTGTTATACTCGACCAGGGGACTTTGTTATACTCGTCCAGGGGGCTTTGTTATATTAGGATCAGGGGACTTTGTTATTCTCGACCAGGGGACTTTTTTATACTCGACCAGAGGCCTTTGTTATACTCGGTCTGGGTGACTTTGTTATAATCGATCAGGGGACTTTGTTATGCTCGATCTGTGGACTTTGTTATACTGGGCTTGGAGACTTTGTTATACTCGATCAGGGGATATGTTATTCTCGATCAGGGGACTTTGTTATACTGGACCAGGGGACTTTGTTATACTCGATCAGGGGACTTTGTTAAACTCGATCAGGGGACTTTGTTATACTCGTCTAGGGGTCTTTTTTATACACGATCAGGGGACTTTGTTATACTCGATGAGGAGGCTTTGTTATACTCGATGTGAGGACTTTTCTATACTCGACCACGGGACTTTGTTATACTCGATGTGGGGACTTTGTTATACTCGTCCAGGGGACTTTTTTATACTTGAACAATGGACTTTGTTATACTCGATGAGTGGCCTTTCTTATACTCGATCTGGGGACTTTGTTATACTCGATCAGGGGACTTTGTTATACTCCATCAGGGGACTTTTTTATACTCGACCAGGGGACTTTGTTATATTCGATCAGGGGACTTTGTTATACTCGACCAGGGGACTTTTTTATACCTGACCAATGGACTTTGCTATACTCGATGAGGAGGCTTTGTTATACTCGATCAGGGGACTGTGCTAAACTCGACCAGGGGAATTTGTTTTACTCGATCAGGGGACTTTGTTATAGTCGACCAGGGGGCTTTTTTATACTTGACCAATGGACTTTGTTATACTCGATGAGGGGCCTTTGTTATACTCGATCTGGGGACTTTGTTATACTCAATCAGGGGACTTTGTTATACTCCCTCAGGGGACTTTTTTATACTCGACCAGAGGACTTTGTTATTCTCGATCAGAGGACTTTGTTATACTCGACCAGGGGACTTTTTTATACTTGACCAATGGATTTTGTTATACTCAATGAGGGGCCTTTGTTTTACTCGATCAGGGGACTTTGTTATACTCGAACAGGGGACTTTGTTATATGCGATCAGGGGACTTTTTTTATATCGATCAGGGACTTTGTTATACTCGATCAGTGGACTTTCCTATATTTGACCAATGGACTTTGCTATACTCGATGAGGGGCTTTTGTTATACTCGATCAGGGGACTTTGTTAACTCGACCAGGGGACTTTGTTATACTCGATCAGGGGACTTTCTTATACTCGAGCAGACGACTTTGGTATACTCGATCAGGAGATATGTTATACTCGATCAGGGGACTTTGTTATACTTTATTAGGGGACTTTGTTATTCTTGATCAGGGGACTTTGTAATACTCGATCAGAGGACTTCGTTATACTCGACCAGGGGCCTTTGTTATACTCGATTAGAAAACTTTGTTATACTTGACCAGGGGACTTTGTTTTACTCCACCAGGGACTTTGTTATACTCGATCAGGGGATATGTTATACTCGATTAGGGGACTTTGTTATGCTCGGTTCAGGGGTCTTTGTTATACTCGTCCATTGGGCTTTGTTATACTAGGATCAGGGGACTTTGTTATACACGATCAGGGGACTTTGTCTTACTCGATGAGGGCCCTTTGTTATACTCGACTAGAGGACTTTGTTATAATCGATCAGGGGACTTTGTTATGCTCGATCAAGGGACCTTTGTTATACTCGATCAGGGGACTTTGTTATACTCGACCAGGGGCCTTTGTTATACTCGATCACCGGACTTTGTTATACTCGATAAGGAGTCTTTGTAATACTCGATAAGGGGAATTTGTTATACTCGATAAGGGGACTTTGTTAGACTCGAACAGGGGACTTTGTTATACTCGTCCAGGGGCCTTTGTTATAGTCGATCACCGGATTTTGTTAGACTCAAACAGAGGACTAAGTTATACTCGACCAGGGGACTTTGTTATAATCGATCAGGGGACTTTGGTATACTCGATCAGGGACTTTTTTATACTCGATCAGGGGACTTTGTTATACTCGATTAGGGGACCTTTGTTATACTCGATCAGGGGCCTTTGTTATACTAGATCAGGGGACTTTCTTATACTCGGTTCAGGGGTCTTTGTTATACTCGTCCAGTGGGCTTTGTTATACGAGGATCAGGGGACTTTGTTATACTCGATCAATGGACTTTGTCTTACTCGATGAGGGCCCTTTGTTATACTCGACCAGGGGATTTTGTTATAATCGATCAGGGGACTTTGTTATGCTCGATCTGGGGACTTTGTTATACTGCGCCAGGAGACGTTGTTATACTCGATGAGGGGATATGTTATACTCGATCAGGGTCTTTGTTATATTGGACCAGGGGACTTTGTTATACTCGATCAGGAACTTTGTTATCCTCGATCAGGGGACTTTGTTATACTCGTCCAGGGGGCTTTGTTATACTCGATCAGGGGACTTTGTTATACTCGATCAATGACTTTGTTATACTCGACAAGGTGACTTTTTTATACTTGACCAATGGACTTTGTTATATTCGATCAGGGACTTTTGCTATACTCGACCAGGGACTTTGTTATAAATTTCATCATGACTTTGGTATACTGGAACAGGGACTTGTTTATACTCTCGATCAGTGGACTTTGTTATACTCGGGATCAGGGACCCTTTTAATATACTCGATCAGGGGACTTTGTTATACTCGACCAGGGGCCTTTCTTATACTCGATCACCGGACTTTGTTATACTCGATAAGGGGTCTTTGTAATACTCGATAAGGGGAATTTGTTATACTCGATGAGGGGACTTTGTTAGACTCGAACAGGGGACTTTGTTATACTCGACCAGGGGACTTTGTTATACTCGATTTGGCGGCTTTGTTATACTCGATCAGGGAACTTTGTTATACTCGATGCGGGGCCTTTGTTATACTCGATCAGGGGCCTGTGTTATACTAGATCAGGGGACTTTGTTATACTCGATGAGGGGCCTTTTCTGGACTCGATCAGGGGCCTTTGTTATACTCGATCAGGGGACTTTGTTATACTTGATCAGGGTACTTTCTTATACTCGAGCAGGGGGCTGTGTTATACTCGATCAGGGGACTTTGTTATACTCGATGAGGAGGGTTTGTTTTACTCGATCAGGGGACTTTGTTATACTCGACCAGGGGGCTTTTTTATACTTGACCAATGGACTTTGTTATACTCGATGAGGGGCCTTTGTTATACTCGATCTGGGGACTTTGTTATACTCAATCAGGGGACTTTGTTATACTCCCTCAGGGGACTTTTTTATACTTGACCAGAGGACTTTGTTATTCTCGATCAGAGGACTTTGTTATACTCGACCAGGGGACTTTTTTATACTTGACCAATGGATTTTGTTATACTCAATGAGGGGCCTTTGTTATACTCGATCAGGGGACTTTGTTATACTCGACCAGGGGACTTTGTTATATGCGATCAGGGGACTTTTTTATACTCGATCAGGGACTTTGTTATACTCGATCAGTGGACTTTCCTATATTTGACCAATGGACTTTGCTATACTCGATGAGGGGCTTTTGTTATACTCGATGAGGGGACTTTGTTATACTCGACCAGGGGACTTTGTTATACTCGATCAGGGGACTTTCGTATACTCGAGCAGACGACTTTGGTATATTCGATCAGGGGATATGTTATACTCGATCAGGGGACTTTGTTATACTTGATTAGGGGACTTTGTTATACTTGATCAGGGGACTTTGTAATACTCGATCAGAGGACTTCGTTATATATCGACCAGGGGCCTTTGTTATACTCGATTAGAAAACTTTGTTATACTCGACCAGGGGACTTTGTTTTACTCCACCAGGGACTTTGTTATACTCGATCAGGGGATATGTTATACTCGATTAGGGGACTTTGTTATGCTCGGTTCAGGGGTCTTTGTTATACTAGTCCATTGGGCTTTGTTATACTAGGAATAGGGGACTTTGTTATACTCGATCAGGGGACTTCGTCTTACTCGATGAGGGCCCTTTGTTATACTCGACCAGAGGACTTTGATATAATCGATCAGGGGACTTTGTTATGCTCGATCTGGGGACTTTGTTATACTGCGCCAGGAGACGTTGTTATCCTCGATGAGGGGATATGTTATACTCGATCAGGGGACTTTGTTATACTGGACCAGGAGACTCTGTTATACTCGATCAGGGGACTTTGTTATACTCGATCAGGGGACTTTGTTATACTCGTCCAGGGGGCTTTGTTATACTGGGTCAGGAAACGTTGTTATACTCGATCAGGGGATATGTTATACTCGATCAGGGGAATTTGTTATACTGGACCAGGGGACTTTGTTATACTCGTCCAGGGGGCTTTGTTATATTACGATCAGGGGACTTTGTTATTCTCGTCCAGGGGACTTTGTTATACTCGACCAGAGGCCTTTCTTATACGCGGTCTGGGTGACTTTGTTATAATCGATCAGGGGACTTTGTTATGCTCGATCTGGGGACTTTGTTATACTGGGCCTGGAGACTTTGTTATACTCGATCAGGGGATATGTTATACTCGATCAGGGGACTTTTTTATACTTGACCAGAGGACTTTGTTATACTCGATCAGGGGATATATTATACTCGATCAGTGGACTTTGTTGTACTCGATTAGGGGCCTTTGTTTTACTCGATGAGGGGGCTTTGTTATACTCGATCAGGGAACTTTGTTATTCTCAACCAAAGGACTTTTTTAAAATTAATCAGGGGACTTTGTCATACTCTATCAGGGGAATTTTGTTATACTCGATCAGGGGATATGTTATACTCGATCAGGGGACTTTGTTATACTCAACCAGAGGACTTTGTTATACTCGATCAGGGGACTTTTTTATACTCAATCAGGGGACTTTGTTATACTCGATTAGGGGCCTTTGTTATGCTCGATGAGGGGGCTTTGTTATACGCGACCAGGGGACTTTGTTATACTCCATCAAGGAACTTTGTTATACTCAACCAGGGGACTTTTTTAAAATTAATCAAGGGACTTTGTCATACTCGATCAGGGGAATTTTGTTTAACGCGATCAGGGGTTATATTATACTTGATCAGGGGACTTTGTAATACTCAACCAGAGGACTTTGTTATACTCGATCAGGGGACATTGTTATACTCAATCATGGGACTTTGTTATACTCGATGAGGGGCTTTGGTTATCCTCGATCAGGGGACTTTGTTATACTCGACCAGGGGACTTTGTTATGCTCGATCAGGGGACTTTGTTATATTCGACCAGAGGACTTTTTTATACTCGATCAGGGGATATGTTATACTCGATGAGGAGATTTTGCTATACTTGATTAAGGGACTTTGTTATACTCGATCAGGAAAATTTTGTAATACTCGATCAGAGAACTTTGTTATACTCGACCAGGGGCCTTTGTTATACTCGATAAGAAAACTTTGTTATACTCGACCAAGGGACTTTGTTATACTCGATCAAGGGACTTTTGGTATACTCGATCAGGGGACTTTGTTATACACGTCCAGGGGCCTTTGTTATACTCGATCAGGGGACTTTGTTATACTGGACCAGGGGACTTTTTTATACCCGATTAGGGAACTTTGTTATACGCGATCAGGGGACTTTTGTTATACTCAATCAGGGGACTTTGTTATACTCGATAAGGGGACTTTTTTATACTCGGTTCTGGGGTCTTTGTTATACTCGATAAGGGGACTTTGTTATACTCGATAAGAGGAATTTGTTATACTCGATCAGGGGACTTTGTCTTACTCGATTAGGGCCCTTTGCTATACTCGACCAGGGGACTTTGATATAATCGATAAGGGGACTTTGTTATACTCGATATGGGGACTTAGTTATACTGGGCCAGGGGACTTTTTTATACTCGATCAGGGGAATTTGTTATACTCGACCAGGGGCCTTTGTTATACTCGATCACCGGACTTTGTTATACTCGATAAGGAGTCTTTGTAATACTCGATAAGGGGAATTTGTTATACACGATAAGGGGACTTTGTTAGACTCGAACAGGGGACTTTGTTATAGTCGACCAGGGGCCTTTGTTATAGTCGATCACCGGATTTTGTTAGACTCAAACAGAGGACTAAGTTATACTCGACCAGGGGACTTTGTTATAATCAAATGAGGGGACTTTGGTATACTCCATCAGGGACTTTTTTATACTCGATCAGGGGACTTTGTTATACTCGATCAGGGGACCTTTGTTATACTCGATCAGGGGCCTTTGTTATACTAGATCAGGGGACTTTCTTATACTCGGTTCAGGGGTCTTTGTTATACTCGTCCAGTGGGCTTTGTTATACTAGGATCAGGGGACTTTGTTATACTCGATCAATGGACTTTGTCTTACTCGATGAGGGCCCTTTGTTATACTCGACCAGGGGTCTTTGTTATAATCGATCAGGGGACTTTGTTATGCTCGATCTGGGGACTTTGTTATACTGCCCCAGGAGACGTTGCTATACTCGATGAGGGGATATGTTATACTCGATCAGGGTCTTTGTTATATTGGACCAGGGGACTTTGTTATACTCAATCAGGGACTTTGTTATACTCGATCAGGAAACTTTGTTATACTCGCCCAGGGGGCTTTGTTATACTCGATCAGGGGACTTTGTTATACTCGATCAAGGACTTTGTTATACTCGACAAGGGGACTTTATTATACTTGACCAATGGACTTTGTTATACTCGATGAGGGGCCTTTGTTATACTCGATTTGGGGACTTTGTTATACTCGACCAGGGGACTTTTTTATACTTGACCAATGGACTTTGTTATACTCGACCAGGGGACTTTGTTATAATCGATCAGGGGACTTTGGTATATTCGATCAGGGACTTTGTTATACTCGATCAGGGGACTTTGTTATACTCGTCCAGGGGGCTTTGTTATACTCGATCAAGGGACTTTGTTATACTCGACCAGGGGCCTTTGTTATAGTCAATCACCGGATTTTTTTAGACTCAAACAGAGGACTAAGTTATACTCGACCAGGGGACTTTGTTATAATCGATCAGGGGACTTTGGTATACTCGATCAGGGACTTTTTTATACTCGACCAGGGGCCTTTCTTATACTCGATCACCGGACTTTGTTATACTCGATAAGGGGTCTTTGTAATACTCGATAAGGGGAATTTGTTATACTCGATAAGGGGACTTTGTTAGACTCGAACATGGGACTTTGTTATACTCGACCAGGGGACTTTGTTATACTCGATTAGGCGGCTTTGTTATACTCGATCAGGGAACTTTGTTATACTCGATGAGGGGCCTTTGTTATACTCGATCAGGGGCCTGTGTTATACTAGATCAGGGGACTTTGGTATACTCGATCAGGGACTTTTTTATACTCGATCAGGGGACTTTGTTATACTCGATCAGGGGACCTTTGTTATACTCGATCAGGGGACTTTGTTATACTCGACCAGGGGCCTTTCTTATACTCGATCACCGGCCTTTGTTATACTCGATAAGGGGTCTTTGTAATACTCGATAAGGGGAATTTGTTATACTCGATAAGGGGACTTTGTTAGACTCGAACAGGGGACTTTGTTATACTCGACCAGGGGACTTTGTAATACTCGATTAGGACACTTTGTTATACTCGATCAGGGAACTTTGTTATACTCGATGAGGGGCCTTTGTTATACTCGATGAGGGGCCTGTGTTATACTAGATCAGGGGACTTTGTTATACTCGATGAGGGGCCTTTTTTGGACTCGATCAGGGGCCTTTGTTATACTCGATCAGGGGACTTTGTTATACTTGATCAGGGGACTTTCTTAGACTCGAGCAGGGGGCTGTGTTATACTCGATCAGGGGACTTTGTTATACTCGATGAGGAGGGTTTGTTATACTCGATCAGGGGACTTTGCTATACTTGACCAGGGGACTTTGTTATACTCAACAAGAGGACTTTGTTATACTCGATCAGGGGACTTTGTTATACTCAATCAGGGGACTTTGTTATACTCGATTAGGGGCCTTTGTTATACTCGATGAGGGGCCTTGTTATACTCGACCAGGGGACTTTGTTATACTCGATCAGGTGACTTTCTTATACTCGATTAGAAAACTTTGTTATACTCGACCAGGGGACTTTGTTATACTCCACCAGGGACTTTGTAATACTCGACCAGGGGATATGTTATACTCGATGAGGGGACTTTGTTATGCTCGGTTCAGGGGTTCTTGTTATACTCGTCCATTGGGCTTTGTTATACTAGGATCAGGGGTCTTTGTTATACTCGATCAGGGTACTTTGTCTTACTCGATGAGGGCCCCTTGTTATACTCGACCAGGGGACTTTGTTATAATCGATCAGGGGACTTTGTTATGCTCGATCTGGGTACTTTGTTATACTGCGCCAGGAGACATTGTTATCCTCGATGAGGGGATATGTTATACTCGATCAGGGGACTTTGTTATACTGGACGAGGATACTTTATTATACTCGATCTGGGGACTATGTTATACTGGACCAGGGGACTTTGTTATACTCGTCCAGGGGGCTTTGTTATATTAGGATCAGGGGACTTTGTAATTCTCGACCAGGGGACTTTGTTATACTCGACCAGAGGCCTTTGTTATACTCGGTCTGGGTGACTTTGTTATAATCGATTAGGGAACTTTGTTATGCTCGATCTGTGGACTTTGTTATACTGGGCCTGGAGACTTTGTTATACTCGATCAGGGGATATGTTATACTCGATCAGGGGACTTTCTTATACAGGACCAGGGGACTTTGTTATACTCGATCAGGGAACTTTGTTATACTCGATTAGGGGACTTTGCTTTAACCTGCTCGACCACGGACTTTTGTTGCGCTACTCGAAATTAGAGGTTTTATATAAGTCAGGGGACTTTTATAACTTGACAATGGACTTTATTTAAACTCGATGAGGGGGCTTTGTTATACTCGACCAGGGACTTTGCTATACTCGACCAGGGGACTTTGTTATACTCGATCAGGGACTTTGTTATACTCGACCAGGGCACTCTTTTATACTTGATTAGGGGACTTTGACATACTCGATCAGTGGACTTTCCTATATTTGACCAATGGACTTTGCTTTACTCGATGAGGGGCTTTTGTTATACTCGATCAGGGGACTTTGTTATACTCGACCAGTGGATTTTGTTATACCGATCAGGACT
The DNA here is from genome assembly GCF_018991925.1 of Homarus americanus. Classification (NCBI taxonomy): domain Eukaryota; kingdom Metazoa; phylum Arthropoda; class Malacostraca; order Decapoda; family Nephropidae; genus Homarus; species Homarus americanus. Next base: position 38,593 of record NW_024711715.1, on the reverse strand, counting down.
TTGTTATACTCGACCAGGGGACTTTTTTATACTTGACCAATGGACTTTGTTATACTCGATGAGGGGCCTTTGTTATTCTCGCTCTGGGTACTTTGTTATACTCGATCAGGGGACTTTGTTATACTCCCTCAGGGGACTTATTTATACTCGACCAGAGGACTTTGTTATTCTCGATCAGAGGACTTTGTTATACTCGACCAGGGGAATATTTTTATACTTGACGAAGGGATTTTGTTATACTCAATGAGGGGCCTTTGTTATACTCGATCAGGGGACTTTGATATACTAGACCAGGGGACTTTGTTATATGCGATCAGGGGACTTTTTTATACTCGATCAGGGACTTTGTTATACTCGATCAGTGGACTTTCCTATATTTGACCAATGGACTTTGCTATACTCGATGAGGGGCTTTTGGTATACTCGATCAGGGGACTTTGTTATACTCGACCAGGGGACTTTGTTATACTCGATCAGGGGATGTTCTTATACTCGAGCAGACGACTTTGGTATATTCGATCAGGGGATATGTTATACTCGATCAAGGGACTTTGTTATACTTGATTAGGGGACTTTGTTATACTTGATCAGGGGACTTTGTAATACTCGATCAGAGGACTTCGTTATACTCGACCAGGGGCCTTTGTTATACGCGATTAGAAAACTTTGTTATACTCGACCAGGGGACTTTGTTTTACTCCACCAGGGACTTTGTTATACTCGATCAGGGGATATGTTATACTCGATTAGGGGACTTTGTTATGCTCGGTTCAGGGGTCTTTGTTATACTCGTCCATTGGGCTTAGTTATACTAGGATCAGGGGACTTTGTTATACTCGATCAGGGGACTTTGTCTTACCCGATGAGGGCCCTTTGTTATACTCGACCAGAGGACTTTGTTATAATCCATCAGGGGACTTTGTTATGCTCGATCTGGGGACTTTGTTATACTGCGCCAGGAGACGTTGTTATCCTCGATGAGGGGATATGTTATACTCGATCATGGGACTTTGTTATACTGGACCAGGAGACTTTGTTATACTCGATCAGGGGACTTTGTTATACTCGATCAGGGGACTTTGTTATACTCGTCCAGGGGGCTTTGTTATGCTCGATCTAGGGACTTTGTTATACCTGTCCAGGGCTTTGTTATGCCTGATCTAGGACTTTTGTTATACTGGGCCATCAGGAAAACGTTGTTATACTCGATCAGGGAAATTTGTTATACTGTAAATAGGACTTTGTTATACTCGATCAGGGGACTTTGTTATACTCGTCCATGGGGCTTTGTTATGCTCGATCTAGGGACTTTGTTATACTGGGTCAGGAAACGTTGTTATACTCGATCAGGGGATATGTTATACTCGATCAGAGGACTTTGTTATACTGGACCAGGGGACTTTGTTATACTCGTCCAGGGGGCTTTGTTATATTAGGATCAGGGGACTTTGTTATTATCGACCAGGGGACTTTGTTATACTCGACCAGAGGCCTTCTTTATACTTGGTCTGGGGAGACTTTGTTATAATCGATCAGGGACTTGCTATGCTCTTCGATTTGGGGATCCCGTTATACTCGGACCAGGGGACTTTGTTATACTCAACAAGAGGACTTTGTTATACTCGATCAGGGGACTTTGTTATACTCAACCAGAGGACTTTGTTATACTCGATCAGGGGATTTTTTTATACTCAATCAGGGGACTTTGTTATACTCGATTAGGGGCCCTTGTTATGCTCGATGAGGGGGCTTTGTAATACGCGACCAGGGGACTTTGTTATACTCGATCAAGGAACTTTGTTATACTCAACCAGGGGACTTTTTTAAAATTAATCAAGGGACTTTGTCATACTCGATCAAGGGAATTTTGTTTTACGCGATCAGGGGTTATATTATACTTGATCAGGGGACTTTGTAATACTCAACCAGAGGACTTTGTTATACTCGATCAGGGGACTTTGTTATACTCAATCATGGGACTTTGTTATACTCGATGAGGGGCTTTGGTTATCCTCGATCAGGGGACTTTGTTATACTCGACCAGGGGAGTTTGTTATACTCGATCAATGGACTTTGTTATACCTGATGAGGGACATTTTTATACTGACCAGAGGACTTTGTTATACTCAATCAGGGATATTTTAGCTTGATAGGACTTGTTATACCAACCAGGGACTTTTGTTATACTCGATCAGGGCCTTGTTATACCTCGATCAGGGACTCTTTGTTATACTCGATTAGGTGCCTTTCTTATACTCGACCAGAGGACTTTGTTATACTCGATCAGGGGATATGTTATACTCGATCAGGGGTCTTTGTTATACTCAACCTGAGTACTTTGTTATACTTGATCAGGGGACTTTGTTATATTCAATCAGGGAACTTTGTTATACTCGATTAGGGGCCTTTGTTATACTAGACCAGGGAACTTTGTTATACTCGATCAGGGGACTTTGTTATACTCGACCAGGGGACTTTTTTATTCTTGATCAGGGGACTTTGTCATACTCGATCAGTGGACATTCCTATATTTGACCAATGGACTTTGCTATACTTGATGAGGGGCCTTTGTTATACTCTATTAGGCGACTTTGTTATACTCGACCAGAGGACTTTGTTATACTCGATCAGGGGATATGTCATACTCGATCAGGGGACTTTGTTATACTCGATCAGGGGACTTTGTTTTACTTGATTAGGGGACTTTTTATACTCGATCAAACGACTTTGTTATACTCGGTTCAGGGGACTTTGTTATACTCGTCCAGGGGGCTTTGTTATACTAGGATCAGTGGACTTTGTTAGTTTCTATCAGGGCCCTTTGTTATACTCGACCAAGGGACTTTGTTATAATCGATTAGGTGACTTTGTTATGCTCGATCTGTGGACTTTGTTAAACTGGGCCACGAGACGTTGTTATACTCGATCAGGGGATTTTTGTTATACTCGATCAGGGGACTTTGTTATACTCGACCAGAGGCCTTTGTTATACTCGATCAGGGGACTTTGTTATACTCAATAAGGGGAATTTGTTATACTCGATAAGGGGACTTAATGTTAGACTCGAACAGGTGACTTTGTTATAATCGATCAGGGGACTTTGTTATACTCGATGAGGGGCCTTTGTTATACTCGACCAGAGGCCTTTGTTATACTAGATCAGGGAACTTTGTTATACTCGATTAGGGGCCTTTTTTGGACTCGATGAGGGGCTTTTGTTATACTCGATGAGGGGACTTTGTTATACTCGATCAGGGGACCTACTTATACTCGAGCAGGGGGCTTGTTATACTTGATGAGGACTTTTGTTTTGCAATGATCAGGGGACTTTGTTATACTCGGCCAGGGACTTTTTATACTTGGACCAATGGACTCTGTTATACCTCGATGAGGGGCCCCTTTGGTTATACCTTCCTCGATCAGACTTTGTTATACTCGAGCAGGGGAATTTGTTATCCTCGATTAGGACTTTATACTCGACCAGGGATATATGTTATACTTGATCAGGGACTTTGTTATACTCAACCAGAGGACTTTGCCATACCAATCAGGGACTTTGGTTATACTCAATCAGGGGATTCCTGCTTATGTCTCGGGATTAGGGCTCTGTTATACCTGATGAGGGGGTTTTGTTTACTCGACCAGGGATTCCCTTAAGTATACTCACCCCAGGACTTTGTTATACTTGATTAGGCGACTTTTTCATACTTGATCAGGGGACTTTGTCATACTCGATCAGTGGACTTTCCTATATATGACCAATGGACTTTGCTATACTCGATGAGGGGCCTTTGTTATACTCGATCAGGGACTTTGTTATACTCGACCAGGGGACTTTGTTATACTCGATCAGGGTACTTTGTTATACTCGACCAGAGGACTCTGTTATACTCGATCAGGGGATATGTATACTCGATCAGGGGACTTTGTTATACTCGATCAGGGGACTTTGTTATACTTGATTAGGGGACTTTGCTATACTCGATCAACGGACTTTGTTATACTTGATCAGCGGACTTTGTTATTCTCGACCAGGGGCCTTTGTTATACTCGATTAGAAAACTTTGTTATACTCGACCAGGGGCCTTTGTTATATTCGATTAGAATACTTTGTTATACTCGACCAGGGGACTTTGTTATACTCCACAAGGGACATTGTTATACTCGATCAGGGAATATGTTATACTCGATCAGGGGACTTTGTTATACTCGGTTCAGGTGTCTTTGTTATACTCGTCCAGTGGGCTTTGTTATACTTGGATCAGGGGACTTTGTTATACACGATCAAGGGACTTTGTCTTACTCGATCAGGGCCCTTTGTTATGATCGACCAGGGGACTTTATTATAATCGATCAGGGGACTTTGTTATGCTCGATCTGAGGACTTTGTTATACTCGATCAGGGGACTTTGTTATACTCGTCCAGGGGGTTTTATTATACTAGGATAAGGGGACTTTGTTATACTCGTCCAGGGGACTTTGTTATACTCGATCAGGGGAATTTGTTATACTCGATGAGGGGAGTTTGTTATACTCGTCCAGGGGGTTTTGTTATACTAGGATATGGGGGCTTTGTTATACTCGACCAGGGGCCTTTGATGTACTCGGTCAGGGGACTTTGTTATGCTCGATCTGGGGACTTTGTTATACTGGGCCAGAAGACTTTGTTATACTCGATCAGGGGATATGTTATACTCGATCAGGGATCTTTGTTATACTGGAACAGGGGACTTTGTTATACTCGATCAGGGGACTTTGTTATACTCGATCAGGGGAATTTGTTATACTCGTCCAGGGGGCTTTGTTATACTAGGATCAGGGGACTTTGTTATACTCGACCAGGGGCCTTTGATATACTCGGTCAGGGGCCTTTGTTATACTCCACTAGGGACTTTGTTATACTCGATCAGGGGATATGTTATACTCGATCAGGGGACTTTGTTATACTCTTCTAGGGGGCTTTTCTATACTCGATCAGGGACTTTGTTATACTCGATCAGGGGACGTTTTTTTGCTCAATATGGGGACTTTGATATTCTTGGCCTGGAGACTTTGTTATACTCGATCAGGGGATTTGTTCTACTCGATTAGGTGACTTTGTTATACTCGTCTAGGGATCATTTTTATACTCGATTACGGGACTTTGTTATACTCGAACAGGGGACTTTGTCTTACTCGATCAGGGCCCTTTGCTATACTCGACCAGGGGACTTTGTTATAATCGATCAGGGGACTTTGTTATTCTCGATATGGGGACTTTGTTATACTGGGCCAGGGAACTTTTAGGTACTCGATCAGGGGACTTTGTTATAGTCGACCAGAGGCCTTTGTTATACTCGATCAGGGGACTTTGTTATACTCGATAAGGGGAATTTGTAATACTCGATAAGGGGACTTAATGTTACAGTCGAACACGGGCCTTTTTATACTCGATCAGAGGCCTTTGTTATACTAGATCAGGGGACTTTGTTATACTCGATTAGGGGCCTTTTTTGGACTCGATGAGGGGCCTTTGTTATACTCGATGAGGAGACTTTGTTATACCCGATCATGGGACTTTCTTATACTCGAGCAGGGGGCTTTGTTATACTTGATCAGGGGACTTTGTTATACTCGATCAGGAGGCTTTGTAATACTTGATGAGGGTACTTGCTATACTCGACCAGGAGACTTTGTTATGCACGATCATGGGACTTTGTTACACTCGACCAGGCGACTTTTTCATACTTGATCAGGGGACTTTGTCATACTCGATCAATGGACTTTCCTATATTTGACCAATGGACTTTACTATACTCGATGAGGGGCTCTTTGTTATACTCGATCAGGGACTTAGGGATACTCCACTAGTGGACTTTTTTAAACTTGACCAATGGACTTTGTTATACTCGATGAGGGCCCTTTGTTATACTCGATCAGGGGACTTTGTTATACTCGAGCAGGGGGCTTTGTTATACTCGATCAGGGGACTTTTTTATACTCGACCAGAGGACTTTGTTATACTCGATTAGGGGACTTTGTTATACTCGACCAGGGGATTTTTTATACCTGACCAATGGACTTTGTTATACTCAATGAGGAGCCTTTGTTATACTTGATCAGGGGACTTTGTTATACTCGATTAGGGGACTTTTTTATACTCGACCAGAGGACTTTGTTATACTCGACCAGGGGATATGTTATACTTGATCAGGGGACTTTGTTATACTCAACCACAGTACTTTGTTATACTCAATCAGGGGACTTTGTTATACTCAATCAGGGGACTTTGTTATATTCGATTAAGGGCCTTTGTTATACTCGATGAGGGGGCTTTGTTTTACTCGACCAGGGGACTTTGCTATACTCGACCAGGGGACTTTGTTATACCCGATCAGGGGACTTTGTTACACTCGACCAGGCGAGTTTTTCATACTTGATCAGGGGACTTTGTCATACTCGATCTGTGGACTTTCCTATATTTGACCAATGGACTTTACTATACTCGATGAGGGGCCCTTTGTTATACTCGATCAGGGACTTAGGGATACTCCACCAGGGGACTTTGTTATACTCGATCAGGGGACTTTGTTATACTCGACCAGAGGACTTTGTTTTACTCGATCAGGGGATATGTTATACTCGATCAGGGGACTTTGTTATACTCGATCAGGGGACTTTGTTATACTTGATTAGGGGACTTTGTTATACTCGATCAAAGGACTTTGTTATACTTAATCAGAGGACTTTGTTATACTCGACCAGGGGCCTTTGTTGTACTCGATTAGAAAACATTGTTATACTCGACCAGGGGCCTTTGTTATTCTCAATTAGTAAAATTTGTTACACTCGACCAGGGGACTTTGTTATACTCCACCAGGGACTCTGTTATACTCGATCAGGGGATATGTTGTACTCGATCAGGGGACTTTGTTATACTCGGTTCAGGGGACTTTGTTATACTCGTCCAAGGGGCTTTGTTATACTAGGATCAGGGGACTTTATTATGCTTGATCAGGGAACTTTGTCTTACTCGATCAGCGCCCTTTGTTATACTCGACCAGGGGACTTTGTTATAATCGATTAGGGGACCTTGTTATGGTCGATCTGGGGACTTTGTTAAACTGAGCCACGAGACTTTGTTATACTCGATCAGGGGACTTTTGTTATACTCGATCAGCGGACTTTGTTATACTCGACCAGAGGCCTTTGTTATACTCGATCAGGGGACTTTGTTATACTCGATAAGGGGACTTTGTTATGCTCGATAAGGGGAATTTGTTATACTCGATAAGGGGAGTTAATGTTAGACTCGAACAGGGGGCTTTGTTATACTGCGCCAGGAGACGTTGTTATACTCGATGAGGGGATATGTTATACTCGATCAGGGGACTTTGTTACACTCGATCAGGGGACTTTGTCTTACTCGATCAGGGCCCTTTGTTATAATCGATCAGGGGACTTTATTATAATCGATCAGGGGACTTTGTTATGCTCGATCTGACGGCTTTGTTATACTGCGCCAGGAGACGTTGTTATACTCGATGAGGGGATATGTTATACTCGATCAGGGGACTTTGTTATACTGGACCAGGGACGTTGTTATACTCGATGAGGGGATATGTTATACTCGATCAGGGGACTTTTTTATACTGGGCCAGGAGACTTTGTTATACTCGATGAGGGGATATGTTATGCTCGATCAGGGGACTTTGTTATACTGGACCAGGGGGCTTTGTTATACTCGATCAGGGGACTTTGTTATAATCGATCAGGGGAATTTGTTATACTCGTCCAGGGGGCTTTGTTATACTAGGATCAGGGGACTTTGTTATACTCGGTTAGAAAACTATATTTTACTCGACCAGGGGACTTTGTTATACTCCACCAGGGACTTTCTTATACTCGATCAGGGGATATGTTATACGCGATCAGGGGACTTTGTTATAATCGATCAAGGGACGTTGTTATGCTCAATCTGGGGACTTTGTTATTCTGGGCCTGGAGACTTTGTTATACTCGATCAGGGGATTTGTTCTACTCGATTAGGGGACTTTGTTATACTGGACCAGGGGGCTTTGTTATACTCGATCAGGGGATTTTGTTATACTCGATCAGGGGACTTAATATACTCGTCTAGGGGGCTTTTTTATACTCGATTAGGGACTTTGTTATACTAGAACAGGGGACTTTGTTATACTCGACCAGAGGACTTTGTTATACTCGATCAGGGGATATGTTATACTCGATCAGGGGACTTTGTTATACTCAATCAGGCGACTTTGTTATACTTGATTAGGGGACTTTGTTATACTCGATCAAAGGACTTTGTTATACTTAATCAGAGGACTTTGTTATACTCGACCAGGGGCCTTTGTTATACTCGATTAGAAAACTTTGTTACACTCGACCAGGGGACTTTGTTATACTCCACCAGGGACTTTGTTATACTCTATCAGGGGATATGTTATACTCGATCAGGGTACTTTGTTATACTAGGTTCAGGGGACTTTGTTATACTCGTCCAGCGGGCTTTGGTATACTAGGATCAGGGGACTTTGTTATGCTCGATCAGGGGACTTTGTCTTACTCGATCAGGGCCCTTTTTTATACTCGACCAGGGGAATTTGTTATAATCGATTAGATGACTCTGTTATGCTCGATCTAGGGACTTTGTTAAACTGGGCCAGGAGACGTTGTTATACTCGATCAAGGGATATGTTATACTCGATCAGGGGACTTTATTATTCTGGACCAGGGGACTTTTTTATACTTGACTGCTGGACTTTGTTATACTCGATGAGGGGCCTGTGTTATACTCGATCAGGGGACTTTGTTATACTCGATCAGGGGACTTTTTATACACGACCAGAGGACTTTGTAATATACGATTAGGGAACTTTCTTATAATCGACCAGGGGACTTTTTTATACTTGATCAATGGACTTTGTTATAATCAATAAGGGGCCTTTGTTATACTCGATCAGGGGAGTTTGGTATACACGACCAGGGGACTTTGTTATACGCGATCAGGGGACTTTTTTATACTCGACCAGAGGACTTTGTTATATTCGATCAGGGGATATGTTATACTCGATCAGGGGACTTTGTTATACTCAACCAGAGGACTTTGTTATACTTAATCAGGGGACTTTGTTATACTCGATTAGGGGCCTTTCTTATACTCGATTAGGGAGTTGTTATACTCGATAAGAGGAATTTGTTGTACTCGATAAGGGGAATTTGTTTTACTCGATAAGGGGACTTTTTTAGACTGGAACAGGGGACTTTGTTATACTCGACCAGGGGTCTTTGTTATACTCGATTAGGCGGCTTTGTTATACTCGATTAGGGGACTTTCTTATACTCGATGAGGGGCCTTTGTTATACTCGATCAGGGGTCTTTGTTTACTAGAACAAGGGACTTTGTTATACTCGATTAGAGGTCTGTTTTAGACTCGATCAGGGGACTTTGTTATGCTCGAGCAGGGGACTTTGTTATACTCGATCAGGGGACTTTGTTATACTCGATCAGGAGGCTTTGTTATACTTGATCAGGGGACTTTGCTATACTCGACCAGGGGACTTTGTTATACTCGAGCAGGGGGCTTTGTTATACTCGATTAGGGGACTTTGTTATACTCCATCAGGAGACTTTGTTATACTCGATCAGGGGACTTTGCTATACTCGACCAGGGGACATTCTTATACTCGATCAGGGACTTTGTTATACTCGACCGTGGAACTTTTTTATACTTGACCAATGGACTTTGTTATACTCGATGTGGGGCCTTTGTTATACTCAATGAGGGGACTTTTTTATACTCGACGAGAGGACTTTGTTATACTCAATCAGGGGATATGTTATACTTGATCAGGGGACTTTGTAATAATCAACCAGGGGACTTTGTTATACTCGATCAGGTGACTTTGTTATACTCGATCAGGGGACTTTGTTATACTCGATTAGGGGCCTTTCTTATACTCGACCAAAGGACTTTGTTATACTCGATCAGGGGACCTTGTTATACTCATCCAGAGTACTTTGTTATACTCGATGAGGGGACTTTGTTATACTCAATCAGGGGACTTCGTTATACTCGATTAGGGGCCTTTGTTATACTAGACCAGGGACTTTGTTATACTCGATCAGGGGACTTTGTTATACTCGACCAGGGGACTTTTTTATTCTTGATCAGGGGACTTTGTCATACTCGATCAGTGGACATTACTATATTTGACCAATGGACTATGCTATACTCGATGAGGGGCCTTTGTTATACTCGATCAGGGGACTTTGTTATACTCGACCAGGGGACTTTGTTATACTCGATCAGGGGACTTTGTTATACTCGACCAGAGGACTTTGTTATACTCGATCAGGGGATATGTTATACTCGATCAGGGGACTTTGTTATACTCGATCAGGGGACTTTGTTTTACTTGATTAGGGGACTTTTTTATACTCGATCAAAGGAATTTGTTATACTTGATTAGAGGACTTTGTTATACTCGACCAGGCGCCTTTGTTATACTCGATTAAAAAATTTGTTATACTCGACCAGGGGACTTTGTTATACTCCACCAGGGACTCTGTTATACTCGATCAGGGGATATGTTATACTCGAACAGGGGACTTTGTTATACTCGTCCAGGGGGCTTTGTTATAGTAGGATCAGGGGACTTTGTTATGCTCGATCTGGGGACTTTGTTAAACTGGGTCACGTGACGTTGTTATACTCGATCAGGGGACTTTTGTTATACTCGATGAGCGGACTTTGTTATACTCGACCAGAGGCCTTTTTTATACTCGATCAGGGGACTTTGTTATACTCGATAAGGGGACTTTGTTATATTCGATAAGGGGAAAATATTATAGTCGATAAGGGGACTTAATGTTAGACTCGAACAGTGGACTTTGTTATACTCGACCAGGGGACTTTGTTATACTCGATTAGGCGGCTTTGTTATAATCGATCAGGGGACTTTGTTATACTCGATGAGGGGCCTTTGTTATACTCGACCAGAGGCCTTTGTTATACTCGATCAGGGGACTTTGTTATACTCGATAAGGGGACTTTGTTATACTCGATTAGGGGAATATGTTATACTGGATAAGGGGACTTAATGTTAGACTCGAACAGGGGACTTTGTTATACTCGACCAGGGGACTTTGTTATACTCGATTAGGCGGCTTTGTTATAATCGATTAGAGGAATATATTATACTGGATAAGGGGACTTAATGTGAGACTCGAACAGGGGACTTTGTTATACTAGATCAGGGAACTTTGTTATACTCGATTAGGGGCCTTTTTTAGACTCGATGAGGGTCTTTGTTATACTCGATCAGGAGACTTTGTTATACTCCATCAGGGGACTTACTTATACTCGAGCAGGGGGCTTTGTTATACTCGATCAGGGGACTTTGTTATACTCGATCAGGAGGATTTGTTATACTTGATGAGGGGACTTGCTATACTCGACCAGGAGACTTTGTTATGCACGATCAGGGGACTTTGTTATACTCAACCAGGAGTCTTTGTTATACTCCACCAGGGGACTTTTTGATACTTGATCAGGAGACTTTGTCATACTTGAGCAGAGGCCATTGTTATACTCGATTGGGGGACTTTGTTATACTCGATCAGAGTACTTTGTTATACTAGACCAGGTGACTTTCATATACTCGATCAGGGGAGTTTGTTAAACTGGGCCAGGAGAAGTTGTTATACTCGATCAGAGGATATGCTATACTCGATCAGGGGACTTTGTTATACTGGACCAGGGGACTTTGTTATACTCGATCAGGGGACTTTTTTATACTCGATCAGGGAATTTTGTTATACTCATACAGGGAGCTCTGTTATACTCGATCAGGGCCCTTTGCTCTACCCGATTAGGGGACTTTGTTATACTCGATCAGGGGACTTTTGTTACACTCGATCAGGGGACTTTGTTATACTCGCCATGGGCTTTTGTTATGCTCGATTAGAGGACTTTGTTATACTCGATAAGGAGACTTTGTTATACTCGATAAGGGGAATGTGTTATACTCGATAAGTTGACTTTGTTAGACTCGAATAGGGGACTTTGTTATACTCGACCAGGGGACTTTGTTATACTCGATTAGGCGGCTTTGTTATACTCTATCAGGGGATTTTGTTATACTCGATGAGGGGCCTTTGTTATACTCGATCAGGGGCCTTTGTTATACTAGATCAGGGGACATTGTTATACTCAACCAGAGGACTTTGTTATTCTCAATCAGGGGACTTTGTTATACTCAATCAGGGGACTTTGTTATAATCGATTAGGGGTCTTTGTTATACTCGATGAGGGGGCTTTGTTTTACTCGACCAGGGGACTTTGCTATACTCGACCATGGGACTTTGTTATACCCGATCAGGGGACTTTGTTATACTCGACTAGGCGACTTTTTCATACTTGATCAGGGGACTTTGTCATACTCGATCAGTGGACTTTCCTATATTTGACCAATGGACTTTGCTATACTCGATGAGGGGCCTTTGTTATACTCGATCAGGGACTTTGTTATACTCGACCAGGGGACTTTGTTATACTCGATCAGGGGATTGTTATACTCGATCAGGGGACTTTGTTATACTCGATCAGGGGACTTTGTTATACTTGATTAGGGACTTTGTTATACTCGATCAAAGGACTTTGTTATACTTGATCAGAGGACTTTGTTATACTCGACCAGGGGCCTTTGTTATACTCGATTAGAAAATTTTCTTATACTCGACCAGGGGCCTTTGTTATACTTGATTAGAATACTTTGTTATACTCGACCAGGGACTTTGTTATACTCCACCATGGACTTTGTTATACTCGATCAGGGGATATATTATACTCGATCAGGGGACTTTCTTATACTCGGTTCAGGTGTCTTTGTTATACTCGTCCATTGGGCTTTGTTATACTAGCATCAGGGGACTTTGTTATACTCGATTAGGGGACTTTTTCTTACTTGATCAGGGCCCTTTGTTATAATCGACCAGGGGACTTTACTATAATCGATCAGGGGACTTTGTTATGCTCGATCTGAGGACTTTCTTATACTGCGCCAGGAGACGTTGTTATACTCGATGAAGGGATATGTTATACTCGATCAGAGGACTTTGTTATACTGGACCAGGGGACTTTGTTATACTCGATCAGGGGACTTTGTTATACTCGATCAGGGGACTTTGTTATACTCGTCCAGGGGGCTTTGTTATACTAGGATCAGGGGACTTTGTTATTCTCGACCAGGGGACTTTGTTATACTCGACCAGAGGCCTTTGTTATACTCTGTCAGGGGACTTTATTATGCTCGATCTGGGGACTTTGTTATACTGTGCCAGGAGACTTTGTTATACTCGATCAGGGGATATGTTATACTCGATCAGGGGACTTTGTTATACTGGACCAGGGGACTTTGTTATACTCGATCAGGGGACTTTGTTATACTCGATCAGGGGAAATTGTTTACTCGTCCAAGGGGCTTTGTTATACTAGGATCAGGGGACTTTGTTATACTCGATTAGAAAACTTTGTTATACTCGACCAGGGGACTTTGTTATACTCCACCAGGGGCGTTGTTATGCTCAATCTGGGGACTTTGTTATTCTGGGCCTGGAGACTTTGTTATACTCGATCAGGGGATTTGTTCTACTCGATTAGGGGACTTTGTTATACTGGACCAGGGGACTTTGTTATACTCGATCAGGGGACTTTATTATACTCGATTAGGGGACTTGTTATACTCGTCTAGGGGGCTTTTTTATACTCAATCAGGGGACTTTGTTATACTCGACCAGGGGACTTTGTTTTAATCGATCAGGGGACTTTGTTATACTCGATTAGGGGACTTGTTATACTCGTCTAGGGGCTTTTTTATACTCAATCAGGGGACTTTGTTATACTCGATCAGGGGACTTTTGTTATACTCGATCAGGGGACTTTGTTATACTCGACCAGAGGCCTTTGTTATACTCGATCAGGGGACTTTGTTATACTCGATAAGGGGACTTTGTTATACTCAATAAGGGGAATTTGTTATACTCGATAAAGGGACTTACTGTTAGACTCGAACACGGGCCTTTGTTATACTCGATCAGAGGCCTTTGTTATACTAGATCAAAGGACTTTGTTATACTCGATTAGGGGCCTTTTTTGGACTCGATGAGGGGCCTTTGTTATACTCGATCAGGAGACTTTGTTATACTCGATCAGGGGACTTTCTTATACTCGAGCAGGGGGCTTTGTTATACTTGATCAGGGGACTTTGTAATACTCGATCAGGAGGCTTTGTTATACTTAATCAGGGGACTTGCTATACTCGACCAGGAGACTTTGTTATGCACGATCAGGGGACTTTGTTATACTCGGCCAGGGGACTTTTTTATACTTGACCAATGGACTTTGTTATACTCGATGAGGGCCCTTTGTTATGCTCGATCAGGGGACTTTGTTGTATCGAGCAGTGGACTTTGTTATACTCGATCAGAGGACTTTTTATACTCGACCAGAGGACTTTGTTATACTCGATTAGGGGACTTTGTTATACTCGACCAGGGGACTTTTTTATACTTGACCAATGGACTTTGTTATACTCAATGAGGGGCTTTTGTTATACTCGATCAGGGGACTTTGTTATACGCGATCAGGGGACCTTTTTATACTCGACCAGAGGACTTTGTTATACTCGACCAGAGGATATGTTATACTCGATCAGGGGATTTTGTTATACTCAACCAGAGGACTTTGTTATACTCAATAAGGGGACTTTGTTATACTCAATCAGGGGACATTGTTATACTCGATTAGGGGCCTTTGTTATACTCGATGAGGGGGCTTTGTTTTACTCTCCAGGGGACTTTGCTATACTCGACTAGGCGACTTTGTTATACCCGATAGGGGACTTTGTTATACTCGACCAGGCGACTTTTTCATACTTGGTCAGGTGACTTTGTCAAACTCGATCAGTGGACTTTCCTATATTTGAGCAACGGACTTTTCTATACTCCATGAGGGGTCTCTGTTATACTCGATGAGGGACTTTGTTATACTCGACCAGGGGACTTTGTTATACTCGATCAGGGGATAGGTTATACATGATCAGGGGATTTTGTTTTACTCGATCAGGGGACTTTGTTATACTTGATCAGGGGACTTTGTTACACTCGACCAGGGGCCTTTGTTATACTCGATTAGAAAACTTTGTTATACTCGACCAGGGGCCTTTGTTATAATCGATTAGAAAACTTTGTTATACTCGACCAGGGGACTTTGTTATACTCCACAAGGGACTTTGTTATACTCGATCAGGGGATATGTTATACTCGACCAGGGGACTTTGTTATACTCGGTTCAGGTGTCTTTGTTATACTCGTCCAGTGGGCTTTCTTATACTAGGATCAGGGGACTTTTTTATACTCGATCAGGGGACTTTGTCTTACTCGATGAGGGCCCTTTGTTATACTCGACCAGGGGACTTTGATATAATCGATCAGGGGACTTTGTTATGCTCGATCTGAGGACTTTGTTATACTGCGCCAGGAAACGTTGTTATACTCGATGAGGGGATATGTTATACTCGATTAGGGGACTTTGTTATACTAGGATCAGGGGACTTTGTTATTCTCGACCAGGGGACTTTATTATACTCGACCAGAGGCTTTTGTTATACTCGGTCAGGGGACTTTGTTATGCTCGATCTGGGGACTTTGTTATACTGGGCTAGGAGACTTTGTTATACTTGATCAGGGGATATGTGATACTCGATCAAGGGACTTTGTTATCCTGGACCAGAAGACTTTGTTATTCTCGATCAGGGGACTTTGTTATAATCAATCAGGGGAATTTTTTATACTCGTCCAGGGGGCTTTGTTATACCAGGTTCAGGGGACTTTGTTATACTCGATTAGAAAACTTTGTTATACTCGACCAGGGGACTTTGTTATACTCCACCAGGGACTTTGTTATACTCGATCAGGGGATATGTTATACTCGATCAGGGGTCTTTGTTATACTCGGTTCAGGTGTCTTTGTTATACCCGTCCATTGGGTTTTGTTATACTAGGATCAGGGGACTATTTTATACTCGATCAGGGGACTATGTCTTACTCGATCAGGGCCCCTTGTTATACTCGACCAGGGGACTTTGTTATAATCGATCAGGGGACTTTGTTATGCTCGATCTGAGGACTTTGTTATACTGCGCCAGGAGACGTTGTTATACTCGATGAGTGGATATGTTATGCTCGATCTGGGGACTTTGTTAAACTGGGCCAGGATACTTTGTTATAGTCGATCAGGGGATATGTTATACTCGATCAGGGGACTTTGTTATACTGGACCTGGGGACTTTTTTATACTTGACTAATGGACTTTGTTATACTCGATGAGGGGCCTTTGTTATACTGGATCAGGGGACATTGTTATACTCGACCAGAGGACTTTGTTATACTCGATCAGGTGATATGTTATACTCGATCAGGGGACTTTGTTATACTCGATCAGAGGACTTTTTTATACTCGACGAGGGGCCTTTGTTATACTCGATTAGAATACTTTGTTATACTCGACCAGGAGATTTGTTATACTCGATCAGGGGACTTTGTTATACTCTGCCTGGAACTTTGTTATATTCGATCAGGGGATATGTTATACTCGGTCAGGGGACTTTGTTATACTCGATCAGGGGACTTTGTCTTACTCAATCAGGGCCCTTGTTATACTCGACCAGGGGACTTTGTTATAATCGATTAGGGGACTTTGTTATGCTCGATCTGGGGACTTTGATATACTGCACCAGGAGATGTTGTTATTCTCGATGAGGGGATAAGTTATCCTCGATCAGGGGACTTTGTTATACTGGACCAGGGGACTTTGTTATATTCGATCAGGGGACTTTGTTATTCTCAACCAGGGGACTTTGTTATACTCGACCAGACGCCTTTGTTATACTCGATCAGGGGACTTTGTTATACTGGACCAGGGGACTTTGTTATACTATGATCAGGGGACTTTGTTATTCTCGGCCAGTGGACTTTGTTATACTCGACGAGAGGCCTTTGTTATACTCGGTGTGGTAAATTTGTTATTAATCGATCAGGGGACTTTATTATGCTCGATCTGGGGACTTTGTTATACTGGGCCTGGAGACTTAGTTATTCTCGATCAGGGGACTTTGCTATGCTCGATCTGGGGACTTTGTTATACTGCGCCAGGAGACGTTGTTATTCTCGATGAGGGGATATGTTATACTCGATCAGGGGACTTTGTTATACTGGACCAGGGGACTTTGTTATACTCGATCAGGGGACTTTGTTTTTTCTCAATTAGGGAATTTGTTATTCTCGTCCAGGGGACTTTGTTATACTAGGATCAGGGGACTTTGTTATTCTCGACCAGGGGACTTTGTCATACTCGAACAGAGGCCTTTGTTATACTCGATCAGGGGACTTTGTTATACTGGACAAGGGGACATTGTTATACTCGTACAGGGGCTTTGTTATGCTCGATCTGGGGACTTTGATATACTGCGCCAGGAGACGTTGTTATTCTCGATGAGGGGATATGTTATACTCGATCAGGGGACTTTGTTATACTGGACCAGGGGACTTTGTTATATTCGATCAGGGGACTTTGTTATTCTCAACCAGGGGACTTTGTTATACTCGACCAGACGCCTTTGTTATACTCGATCAGGGGACTTTGTTATTCTCGGCCAGGGGACTTTGTTATACTCGACGAGAGGCCTTTGTTATACTCGGTGTGGTAAATTTGTTATTAATCGATCAGGGGACTTTGTTATGCTCGATCTGGGGACTTTGTTATACTGGGCCTGGAGACTTTGTTATTCTCGATCAGGGGACTTTGTTACGCTCGATCTGGGGACTTTGTTATACTGCGCCAGGAGACGTTGTTATTCTCGATGAGGGGATATGTTATACTCGATCAGGGGACTTTGTTATACTGGACCAGGGGACTTTGTTATACTCGATCAGGGGACTTTGTTATACTCAGTGTGGGGACTTTGTTATAATCAATCAGGGGACTTTGTTATGATCGATCTGGGGACTTTGTTATACTGGGCCTGGAGACTTTGTTATACTCGATCAGGGGACTTTGTCATACTGGACAAGGGGACTTTGTTATACTCGATCAGGGGACTTTGTTATACTCGATCAGGGAACTTTGTTATACTCAACTAGTGGGCTTTTTTATAGTCAATGAGGGGATATGTTATACTCGATCAGGGGACTTTGTTATACTGGACCAGGGGACTTTGTTATACTCGATCAGGGGACTTTGTTTTTTCTCAATTAGGGAATTTGTTATTCTCGTCCAGGGGACTTTGTTATACTAGGATCAGGGGACTTTGTTATACTGGGCCTGGAGACTTTGTTATACTCGATCAGGGGACTTTGTCATACTGGACAAGGGGACTTTGTTATACTCGATCAGGGGACTTTGTTATACTCGATCAGGGAACTTTGTTATACTCAACTAGTGGGCTTTTTTATAGTCAATGAGGGGACTTTGTCATACTCGACCAGGGGACTTTGTTATAATCGATCAGGGGACTTTGTTATGCACGATATGGGCACTTTGTTACACTGGGCCAGGGGACTGTTTTGTCCTCGATCAGGGGACTTTGTTATATTGGACCAGGGGACTTTGTTATACTTGATCAGGGGACTTTGTTATAGTCGATAAAGGGACTTTGTTATACTCGATAAGGGGAAATTGTTATATTCGATAAGGGGACTTAATGTTAGACTCGAACAGGGGACTTTGTTATACTCGATTATGCGGCTTTGTTATATTCGATCAGGGTACTTTGTTATACTCGATGAGGGGCCTTTGTTATACTCGATGAGAGGCCTTTGTTATACTAGATCAGCGGACTTTGTTATACTCGATTAGGGGCCTCTTTTGGACTCGATCAGGAGACTTTGTTATACGCGATGAGGGGACTTTCTTATACTCGAGCAAGGGCTTTGTTATATTCGATCATGGGACTTTGTTATAGTCGATCAGGAGGCTTTGTTATACTTGATCAGGGGACTTTGCTATACTCGACCAAGGGACTTTGTTATACACGATCAGGAGACTTTGTTATACTCAATGAGGGGCCTTTGTTATACTCGATCAGGGAACTTTGTTATACACGACCAGGGGACTTTGTTATACGCGATCAGGTGACTTTTTTATACAGGACCAATGGACTTTGTTATACTGAATGAGGGGCCTTTGTTATGCTCGATCTGGGGACTTTGTTATACTGCGCCAGGAGACGTTGTTATTCTCGATGAGGGGATATGTTATACTCGATCAGGGGACTTTGTTATACTGTACCAAGGGACTTTGTTATACTCGATCAGGGGACTTTGTTATTCTCAACCAGGAGACTTTGTTATACTCGACCAGACGCCTTTGTTATACTCGATCAGGGGACTTTGTTATACTGGACCAGGGGACTTTGTTATACTCGTTAGGGGGCTTTGTTATACTATGATCAGGGGACTTTGTTATTCTCGGGCAGGAGACTTTGTTATACTCGACGAGAGGCCTTTGTTATACTCGGTGTGGAGAATTTGTTATTAATCGATCTGGGGACTTTGTTATGCTCGATCTGGGGACTTTGTTATACTGGGCCTGGAGACTTTGTTATTCTCGATCAGGGGACTTTGTTACGCTCGATCTGGGGACTTTGTTATACTGCGCCAGGAGACGTTGTTATTCTCGATGAGGGGATATGTTATACTCGATCAGGGGACTTTGTTATACTGGACCAGGGGACTTTGTTATAATCGATCAGGGGACTTTGTTATGCTCGATCTGTGGACTTTGTTATACTGCGCCAGGAGACGTTGTTATTCTCGATGAGGGGATATGTTATACTCCATCAGGGGACTATGTTATACTGGACCAGGGGACGTTGTTTTACTCGATCAGGGGACTTTGTTATACTCGATCAGGGGACTTTGTCATACTCGTCCAGGGGGCTTTGTTATACTAGGATCAGGGGACTTTGTTATTCTCGTCCAGGAGACTTTCTCATACTCGACCAGAGGCCTTTGTTATACTCGATCAGGGGACTTTGTTATACTGGACCAGGGGACTTTGTTATACTCGTCCAGGGGGCTTTGTTATACCAGGATCAGGGGACTTTGTTATTCTCGACCAGGGGCCTTTGTTATACTCGACCAGAGGCCTTTGTTATACTCAGTGTGGGGACTTTGTTATACTCGACCAGAGGCCTTTGTTATACTCAGTGTGGGGACTTTGTTATAATCGATCAGGGGACTTTGTTATGCTCGATCTGGGGACTTTGTTATACTGGGCCTGGAGACTTTGTTATACTCGATCAGGGAATATGTTATACTCGATCAGGGGTCTTTGTTATACTGGACTAGGGGACTTTGTTAAACTCGATCAGGAGGCTTTGTTATACTCGATGAGCGGACCTTGTCCTACTCGACCACGGGACTTTGTTATAATCGATCAGGGGACTTTGTTATGCACGATATGGGGACTTTGTTACACTGGGCCAGGGGATTTTTTTGTAATCGATCAGGGGACTTTGTTATACTGGACCAGGGGACTTTTTTATACTCGATCAAGGGACTTTGTTATACTCGATAACTGGACTTTTGTTATACTCGATCAAGGGACTTTGTTATACTCGACCAGAGGCCTTTGTTATACTTCATCAGGGGACTTTGTTATAGTCGGTAAGGGGACTTTGTTATACTCGATAAGGGGAATTTGTTATACTCGATAAGGGGACTTAATGTTTGACTCGAACATGGGACTTTGTTATACTCGATTAGGGGACTTTGTTATATTCGATCAGGGTACTTCGTTATACTCGATAAGGGGCCTTTGTTATACTCGATCAGAGGCCTTTGTTATACTAGATCAGGGGACTTTGTTATACTCGATTAGGGGCCTCTTTTGGACTCGATAGGAGACTTTGTTATACGCGATGAGGGGACTTTCTTATACTCGAGCAGGGGCTTTGTTATATTCGATCAGGGGACTTTGTTATACTCGATCAGGAGGCTTTGTTATACTTGATCAGGGGACTTTGCTATACTCGACCAGGGGACTTTGTTATACACGATCAGGGGACTTTGTAATACTCGAGCAGGGGACTTTGTTATATTCGATTCGGGGACTTTGTTATACTCGAACCAGGGGACTTTTTTATACTTGACCAATGGACTTTGTTATACTTAATGAGGGGCCTTTGTTATACTCGATCAGGTGACTTTGTTATACACGACCAGGGGACTTTGTTATACGCGATCAGGTGACATTTTATACTCGACCAGAGGACTTTGTTATACTCGATCAGGGGACTTTGTTATACTTAACCAGAGGGCTTTGTTATACTCGATTAGGGGCCTTTGTTATACTTGATGAGGGGGTTTTGTTATACTCGACCAGGGGACTTTGTTATGCTCGATCTGGGTACTTTCCTATATTTGACCAATGGACTTTGCTATACTCGATGAGGGGTGTTTGTTATACTCGATCAGGGGACTTGTTATAGTCGACCAGGGGACTTTGTTATACTCGTCCAGGGGGCTTTGTTATACTAGGATCAGGGGACTTTTTTATTCTCGACCAAGGGACTTTGTTATACTGCGCCAGGAGACGTTGTTATTCTCGATGAGGGGATATGTTATACTCGAGACTTAGTTATACTCGATCAGGGGATATGTTATACTCGATCAGGGGACTTTGTTATACTGGACCAGGGGACTTTGTTATAATCGATCATGGGACTTTGTTGTACTCGATCAGGGGATTTTGTCTTACTCGATCAGGGCCCTTTGCTATACTCGACCAGGGGACTTTGTTATAATCGATCAAGCGACTTTGTTATGCTCGATATGGGGACTTTGTTATACTGGGCCAGGGGACTTTTTTGTACTCGATCAGGGGACTTTGTTATACTGGACCAGGGGACTTTTTTATACTCGATCAAGGGACTTTGTTATACTCGATCACTGGACTTTTGTTATACTCGATCAGGGGACTTTGTTATCCTCGACCAGAGGCCTTTGTTATACTCGATCAGGGGACTTTGTTATACTCGATAAGGGGACTTTATTATACTTGATAAGGGAATTTGTTATACTCGATAAGGGGACTTAATGTTTGACTCGAACAGGGTACTTTGTTATACTCGACCAGGGGACTTCGTTATACTCGATTCGGCGTCTTTGTTATAATCGATCATGGGACTTTGTTATACTCGATGAGGGGCCTTTGTTATACTCGATCAGAGGCCTTTGTTATACTAGATCAGGGGACTTTTTATATTCGATTAGGGGCCTTTTTTGGAATCGATGAGGGGCCTTTGTAATACTCGATCAGGAGACTTTGTTTTACTCGAACGGAGGACATTCATATACTCGTTTAGGGGGCTTTGTTATATTCGATCAGGGGACTTTGTTATACTCTATCAGGAGGTTTTGTTATACTTGATCACGGGACTTTGCTATACTCGACCAGGGGACTTTGTTATACACGACTAGGGGACTTTGTTATACTCGACCAGGGACTTTGTTATAATCGATTAGGGGACTTTGTTATGCTCGATCTTGGGACTTTGTAAAACTGGGCCAGGAGACGTGTTGTTATACTCGATCAGGGGATATGTTATACTCGATCAGGGGACTTTGTTATACTATAGCAGGGGACTTTGTTATACTCAACTAGGGGGCTTTTTTATACTCAATGAGGGGACTTTGTCATACTCGACCAGGGGACTTTGTTATACTCATCCAGGGGGTATTGTTATACTCGATCAGGGGACTTTGTTATACTCGATCGGGGAACTTTGTTATACTCAACTAGGGGGCTTTTTTATACTCAATGAGGGGACTTTGTCATACTCGACCAGGGGACTTTGTTATAATCGATCAGGGGACTTTGTTATGCACGATATGGGGGCTTTGTTACACTGGGCCAGGGGACTTTTTTGTACTCGATTAGGGGACTTTGTTATACTGGACCAGGGGACTTTTTTATACTTGACCAATGGACTTTGTTATACTCGATAAGGGGACTTTATTATACTTGATAAGGGAATTTGTTATACTCGATAAGGGGACTTAATGTTAGACTCGAACAGGGGACTTTGTTTTACTCGACCAGGGGACTTTGTTATACTCGATTAGGCGGCTTTGTTATGTTCGATCAGGGTACTTTCTTATGCTCGATGTGGGGCCTTTGTTATACTCGATAAGGGGCCTTTGTTATACTAGATCAGGGGACTTTGTTATACACGATTTGAGGCCTTTTTTGGACTCGATTAGGGGACTTTGTTATACTCGAGCAGGGGGCTTTGTTATACTCGATCAGGGGACTTTGTTATACTCGATCAGGAGGCTTTGTTATACTAGATCAGGGGACTTTTTATATTCGATTAGGGGCCTTTTTTGGAATCGATGAGGGGCCTTTGTAATACTCGATAAGGAGACTTTGTTATACTCGAACGGAGGACTTTCTTATACTCGTGCAGGGGGCTTTGTTATATTCGATCAGGGGACTTTGTTATACTCTATCAGGAGGCTTTGTTATACTTGATCACGGGACTTTGCTATACTCGACCAGGGGACTTTGTTATACACGACCAGGGGACTTTGTTATACTCGACCAGGGGACTTTTTTATACTTGACCAATGGACTTTGTTATACTCGATGAGGGCCCTTTATTATACTCGATCAGGGGCATTTGTTATACTCGAGCAAGGGACTTTGTTATACTCGATCAGGGGACTTTTTTATACTCGACCAGAGGACTTTGTTATACTCGATCAGGGGACCTTGTTATACTCAATCAGGGGACTTTGTTATACTCGATTAGGGGCCTTTGTTATACTTGATGAGGGGTTTTGTTATACTCGACCAGGGGACTTTGTTATACTCGATCAGGGACTTTGTTTTACTCGACCAGGGGACTTTTTTATACTTGATCAGGGGACTTTGTCATACTCGATCAGTGGACTTTCCTATATTTGAGCGATGGACTTTGCTATACTCGATGAGGGGTCTTTGTTATACTCGATCAGGGGACTTTGTTATACTCTACTAGGGGACTTTGTTATACTCGATGAGGGGATATGTTATACTCGATCAGGGTACTTTGTTATACTCGATCAGGGGACTTTGTTATACTTGATTAGGGGACTTTGTTATACTCGATCAGGGGACTTTGTTATACTTGATCAGAGGACTTTGTTATACTCGACCAGGGGCCTTTGTTATGCTCGATTAGAAAACTTTGTTATACTCGACCAGGGGACTTTGTTATACTCCACCAGGGACTTGTTATACTCGATCAGGGGATATGTTATACTCGATCAGGGGACTTTGTTATACTCGGTTCAGGGGACTTTGTTATACTCGTCCAGGGGGCTTTGTTATACTAGCATCAGAGGACTTTGTTATACTCGATGAGGGTACTTTGTCTTACTCGATCAGGGCCCTTTGTTATACTCGACCAGGGGACATTGTTATAATCGATTAGGGGACTTTGTTATGCTCGATCTGGGGACTTTGTTAAACTGGGCTAGGAGACGTTGTTATACTCGATCAGGGGATATGTTATACTCGATCAGGGGACTTTGTTATACTGTAGCAGGGGACTTTTTTATACTCAACTAGGGGGCTTTTTTATACTCAATGAGGGGACTTTGTCATACTCGACCAGGGGACTTTGTTATACTCATCCAGGGGGTATTGTTATACTCGATCAGGGGACTTTGTTATACTCGATCAGGGAACTTGGTTATACTCAACTAGGGGGCTTTTTTATACTCAATGAGGGGACTTTGTCATACTCGACTAGGGGACTTTGTTATAATCGATTAGGGGACTTTGTTATGCACGATATGGGGGCTTTGTTACACTGGGCCAGGGGACTTTTTTGTACTCGATTAGGGGACTTTGTTATACTGGACCCGGGGACTTTTTTATACTTGACCAATGGACTTTGTTATACTCGATAAGGGGACTTTATTATACTTGATAAGGGAATTTGTTATACTCGATAAGGGGACTTAATGTTTGACTCGAACAGGGGACTTTGTTTTACTCGACCAGGAGAATTTGTTATACTCAATTAGGCGGCTTTGTTATGTTCGATCAGGGTACTTTCTTATGCTCGATGTGGGGCCTTTGTTATACTCGATAAGGGGCCTTTGTTATACTAGATCAGGGGACTTTGTTATACTCGATCACCGGATTTTGTTATACTCCATCAGGAGACTTTGTTATACTCGATGAGGGGCCTTTGTTAAACTTGATCAGGGGCCTTTGCTATACTCGACCAGGGGACTTTGTTACACTCGATTAGGGGCCTTTTTTGGACTCGATGAGGGGCCTTTGTTATACTCGATCAGGAGACTTTGTTATACTCGATCAGGTGACTTTCTTATACTCGAGCAGGGGGCTTTGTTATATTCGATCAGGGAACTTTGTTATACTCGATGAGGAGGCTTTGTTATACTTTATCAGGGGACTTTGCTATACTCGACCAGGGGACTTTGTTATACACGAACCGGGGGCTTTGTTATACCCCGATTAGGCGGCTTTGTTATACTCGAGCAAGGGACTTTGTTATACTCGATCAGGGGACTTTTTTATACTCGACCAGAGGACTTTGTTATACTCGATCAGGGGACCTTGTTATACTCAATCAGGGGACTTTGTTATACTCGATTAGGGGCCTTTGTTATACTTGATGAGGGGGTTTTCTTATACTCGACCAGGGGACTTTGTTATACTCGATCAGGGGACTTTGTTTTACTCGACCAGGGGACTTTTTTATACTTGACCAGAGGACTTTGTTATATTCGATTAGGGAAATTTGTTATGCTCGATGAGGGGGCTTTGTTATACTCGAGCAGGGGACTTTGTTTACTGGATCATGGGACTTTTTTATACTCGACCAGAGGACTTTGTTATATTCGATTAGGGGACTTTGTTATACTCGAACCAGGGGACTTTTTTATACTTGACCAATGGAATTTGTTCTACTCAATGAGGGGCCTTTGTTATACTCGATCAGGGGACTTTGTTATACACGACCAGGAGACTTTGTTATATGCGATCAGGGGACTTTTTTATACTCGACCAGAGGACTTTGTTATACTCGATCAGGGGATATGTTATACTCGATCAGGGGACTTTGTTATACTCAACCAGAGGACTTTGTTATACTCATTCAGGGGACTTTGTTATACTCGATTACGGGCCTTTGTTATATTTTATGAGAGAGTTTTGTTATACTCGATCAGGGGACTTTGTTATACTTGATTAGGGGACTTTGTTATACTCGATTAGGGAACTTTGTTATACTTGTTCAGAGGACTTTGTTATACTCGACCAGGGGCCTTTGTTATGCTCGATTAGAAAACTTTGTTATTCTCGACCAGGGGACTTTGTTATACTCCACCTGGGCCTTTGTTATACTCGATCAGGGGATATGTTATACTCGATCAGGGGACTTTGTTATACTCGGTAGAGGGGACTTTGTTATACTCGTCCAGGGGACTTTGTTATACTAGTATCAAAGGACTTTGTTATACTCGATGAGGGGACTTTGTCTTACTCGATCAGGGCCCTTTGTTATACTCGACCAGAGGACTTTGTTATAATCGATTAGGGGACTTTGTTATGCTCGATCTGGGCACTTTGTTATACTGGGGCAGGAGACGTTGTTATACTCGATCAGGGGATATGTTATACTCGATCAGGGGACTTTGTTTTACTGGACCAGGAGACTTTGTTATACTCATCCAGGGGGCTTTGTTATACTCGATCAGAGGACTTTGTTATACTCGATCAGATGACTTTGTCTTACTCGATCAGGGCCGTTTGCTATACTCGACCGGGGGACTTTGTTATAATCGATCAGTGGACTTTAGTATGCTCGATCTAGGGACTTTATTATACTGGGCAAGCGGACTTTTTTATATTCGATCAGGGGACTTTGTTACACTGGACCAAGGGACATTTTTATACTCGATTAGGGGACTTTGTTATACTCGATCAGGGGACTTTTGTTACATTCGATTAGGGGACTGTGTTATACTCGATAATGGGACTTTGTTATACTGGACCAGGGGACTTTTTTATACTCTATCAGGGGACTTTGTCATATTCGACCAGAGGATTTTGTTATACTCGATCAGGGGATATGTTATACTTGAACAGAGGACTTTGCAATACTCGATCAGGGGACTTTGTTATACTTGATTAGGGGACTTTGTTATACTCGATCAGGGGACTTTGTTATACTTGATCAGAGGACTTTGTTATAATCGACAAGGGGCCTTTGTTATGCTCGATTAGAAAACTTTGTTATACTCGACCAGGGGACTTTGTTATATTCCACCAGGGACTTTGTTATACTCGATCAGGGGATATGTTATACTCGACCTCGGGACTTTGTTATACTCGATTAGGCGGCTTTGTTATACTCGATCAGGGGACTTTCTTATAATCGATGAGGGGCCTTTGTTATACTCGATCAGGGGCCTTTGTTATACTAGATCAGGGGACTTTGTTATACTCGATTTGAGGTCTTTTTTGGACTCGATCAGTGGACTTTGTTATACTCGAGCAGGGGGCTTTGTTATACTCGATCAGGGGACTTTGTTGTACTCGATCAGGAGGCTTTGTTATACTCGATGAGGTGACTTTGCTATACTCGACCAGGGGACTTCGTTATACTCGAACAGGGGGCTTTGTTATACTCGATTAGGGGACTTTGTTATACTCGATCAGTAGGCTTTGTTATACTCCATCAGGGGACTTTGCTATACTCGAAAAGGGGACTTTGTTATACTCGATTAGGGGACTTTGTTATACTCGACCAGGGAACTTTTTTATACTTGACCAATGGAGTTTGTTATACTCGATGAGGGGCCTTTGTTATACTGGACCAGGGGACTTTGCTCTAGTCGACCAGGGGACTTTGTTATACTCGATTAAGGGACTTTGTTATACTCGACCAGGGACTTTGTTATACTCAATTAGGGGACTTTGGTATACTCGATTAGGGGACTTTGTTGTACTCGATGAGGAGGCTTTGCTATACTCGACCAGGGGACTTTGCTATAGTCGACCAGGGGACTTTGTTATACTCGATTAAGGGACGTTGTTATACTCGACCAGAGGACTTTGTTATACTCGTCTAGGCGGCTTTTTTATACTCGATCAGGGGACTTTGTTATACTCGATCATGGGACTTTGTCTTACTCGATCAGGGCCCTTTGCTATACTCGACCGGGGAACTTTTTTATAAACGATCAGGGGACTTTGGTATGCTCGATCTAAGGACTTTGTTATACTGGGCCAGGGAACTTTTTTATACTCGATCAGGGGACTTTGTTAAACTGGACCAGGGGACATTTTTATACTCGATCAGGGGACTTTGTTATACTCGATCAGGGGACTTTTGTTAAACTCGATCAGGGGACTTTGTTATACTCGACCAGGGGCCTTTGTTATACTCGATTAGGGAACTTTGTTATACTCTATAAGGGAACTTTGTTAAACTCGATAAGGGGAATTTGTTATACTCGACAAGGGGACTTTGATAGACTCGAACTGGGCACTTTGTTATACTCGACCAGGGGACTTTGTTATACTCGATTAGGCGGCTTTGTTATACTCGGTCAGGGGACTTTCTTATACTCGATTAGAGGCCTTTTTTGCATTCGACCACGGGACTTTGTTATACTCGAGCATTGGGCTTTGTTATACTCGATCAGGGGACTTTGTTATACTCGATGAGGAGGCTTTGTTATACTCGATCAGGGGACTTGCTATACTCGACCAGGGGACATTGTTATACTCGATCAGGAGACTTTGTTATACTCGACCAGGGATCTTTTTTATACTTGACCAATGGAATTTGTTTTACTCGATGAGGGGCCTTTGTTATACTCGATGAGGGGACTTTGTTATACTCGACCAGGGGCTTTGTTATACTCGATCAGGGGACTTTGTTATACTCGATGAGGAGGCTTTGTTATACTCGATGAGGGGACTTGCTATACTCGACCAGGGGACATTGTTATACTCGATCAGGAGACTTTGTTATACTCGACCAGGGATCTTTTTTATACTTGACCAATGGAATTTGTTTTACTCGATGAGGGGCCTTTGTTATACTCGATGAGGGGACTTTGTTATACTCGACCAGGGGATTTTGTTATACTCGATCAGGGGACTTTTTTATACTCGACCAGAGGACTTTGTTATACTCAATCAGGAGATATGTTATACTCGACCAGGGGACTTTTTTATACTTGATCAGGGGACTTTGTTATACTTGACCAGGGGACTTTTTTATACTTGATTAAGGGACTTTGTCTTACTCGACCAGAGGCCTTTGTTATACTCGATCGGGGGACTTTGTTATACTCGATGAGTGGACTTTACTGTATTTGACCAATGGACTTTGCTATACTCGATGAGGGGCCTTTGTTATACTCGACCAGAGGACTTTGTTATACTCGATCAGGTGATATGTTATACTCGATCAGGGGACTTTGCTATACTCGATCAGGGCCCTTTGCTATACTCGACCGGGGGACTTTGTTATAAACGATCAGGGGACTTTGGTATGCTCGATCTAGGGACTTTATTATACTGGGCCAGGGAACTTTTTTATACTCGATCAGGGGACTTTGTTACACTGGACCAAGGGACATTTTTATACTCGATTAGGGGACTTTGTTATACTCGATCAGGGGACTTTTGTTACACTCGATGAGGGGACTTTGTTATACTTGATAAGGGAACTTTGTTAAACTCGATAAGGGGAATGTGTTATAATCGATAAGGGGACTTTGATAGACTCGAACAGGGAACTTTGTTATACTCGACCAGGCGACTTTGTTATACTCGATTAGGTGGCTTTGTTATACTCGATTAGGGGACTTTCTTATACTCGATTAGAGGCCTATTTTGGACTCGACC
Organism: Homarus americanus; assembly: GCF_018991925.1. NCBI lineage: Eukaryota > Metazoa > Arthropoda > Malacostraca > Decapoda > Nephropidae > Homarus > Homarus americanus. Next base: position 8,585 of record NW_024711715.1, on the reverse strand, counting down.
AGGGGACTTTGTTATACTCGAGCATTGGGCATTGTTATAATCGATCAGGGGACTTTTTTATAATCGATCAGGAGGCTTTGTTATACTCGATCAGGGGACTTTGCTATACTCGACCAGGGGACATTGTTATACTCGATCAGGGGACTTTGTTATACTCGACCAGGGATCTTTTTTAAACTTGACCAATGGACTTTGTTATACTCGATGAGGGAATTTGTTATAATCGACCATGGGATTTTGTTATACTCGATCAGGGGACTTTTTTTTACTCGAACAGAGGACTTTGTTATACTCAATCAGGAGATATGTTATACTCGATCAGGGGACTTTGTTATACTCAACCAGGGGACTTTGTTATACTCTATCAGGGAAATTTGTCATACTCGACCAGAAGACTTTGTTATACTCGATCAGAGGATATGTAATACTCGATCAGGGGACTTTGTTATATTCGATCAGGGTTCTTTGTTATCCTCGTCCAGGGGGCTTTGTTATACTCGATCAGGGGACTTTTTTATATTCGATCAGGGGACTTTGTCTTACTCGATCAGGGCCTTTGTTATACTCGGCCAGGGGACTTTGTTTTACTCGATCATGGCCCTTTGCTATACTCGACCAGGGGACTTTGTTATGCTCGATCTGGGACTTTGTTATACTCGATCAGTGGACTTTCCTATATTTGACCAATGGACTTTGCTATACTCGATGAGGGGCCTTTGTTATACTCGATCAGGGGATTTGTTATACTCGATCAGGGGATATGGGGACTTTGTTATACTCAACCAGAGGACTTTGTTATACTCATTCAGGGGACTTTGTTATACTCGATTAGGGGCCTTTGTTATATTTCATGAGGGGGTTTTGTTATACTCGACCAGGGGACTTTGTTATACTCGATCAGGGGACTTTGTTATACTCGATCAGGGGATATGTTATACTCGATCAGGGGACTTTGTTATACTTGATTAGGGGACTTTGTTATACTCAATTAGGGGACTTTGTTATACTTGATCAGAGGACTTTGTTATACTCGACCAGGTGCCTTTGTTATGCTCGATTATAAAACTTTGTTATTCTCGACCAGGGGACTTTGTTATACTCCACCAGGGCCTTTGTTATACTCGATCAGGGTATATGTTATACTCGACCAGGGGACTTTGTTATAATCGATTAGGGGACTTTGTTATGCTCGATCTGGGCACTTTGTTAAACTGGGCCAGGAGACGTTGTTATACTCGATCAGGGGATATGTTATACTCGATCAGGGGACTTTGTTATACTGGACCAGGGGACTTTGTTATACTCATCCAGGGGGCTTTGTTATACTCGATCAGAGGACTTTGTTATACTCGATCAGATGACTTTGTCTTACTCGATCAGGGCCGTTTCGCTATACTCGACCGGGAGACTTTGTTATAATCGATCAGTGGACTTTGGTATGCTCGATCTAGAGACTTTATTATACTGGGCAAGCGGACTTTTTTATATTCGATCATGGGACTTTGTTACACTGAACCAGGGGACATTTTTATACTCGACCAGGGGACTTTGTTATACTCGACCAGGGGCCTTTGTTATACTCGATTAGGGGACTTTGTTATACTCGATAATGGGACTTTGTTAAACTGGACCAGGGGACTTTTTTATACTCGATCAGGGGACATTGTCATATTCGACCAGAGGATTTTGTTATACTCGATCAGGGGATATGTTATACTCGAACAGAGGACTTTGCTATACTCGATCAGGGGATTTTGTTATACTTGATTAGGGGACTTTGTTATACTCGACAAGGGGCCTTTGTTATGCTCGATTAGAAAACTTTGTTATACTCGACCAGGGGACTTTGTTATACTCCACCAGGGACTTTGTTATACTCGATCAGGGGATATGTTATACTCGACCACGGGACTTTGTTATACTCGATACGGCGGCTTTGTTATACTCGATCAGGGGACTTTCTTATACTCGATGAGGGGCCTTTGTTATACTCGATCAGGGGCCTTTGTTATACTAGATCAGGAAACTTTGTTATACTCGATTTGACGCCTTTTTTGGACTCGATCAGGAGACTTTGTTATACTCGAGCAGGGGGCTTTGGCATACTCGATCAGGGGATTTTTTATACTCGATCAGGGGACTTTGTTATACTCGATGAGGAGGCTTTGTTATACTCGATGAGGGGACTTTGCTATACTCGACCAGGGGACTTCGTTATACTCGAAAAGGGGACTTTGTTATACTCGATTAGGGGACTTTGTTATACTCGACCAGGGAACATTTTTATACTTGACCAATGGAGTTTGTTATACTCGATGAGGGACCTTTGTTATACTCGACCAGGGGACTTTGCTATAGTTGACCAGGGGACTTTGTTATACTCGATTAAGGGACTTTGTTATACTCGACCAGGGACTTTGTTATACTCGATTAGGGGACTTTGTTATACTCGATTAGGGGACTTTGTTATACTCGATGAGGAGGCTTTGTTATACTTGACCAGGGGACTTTGCTATAGTCGACCAGGGGACTTTGTTATACTCGATTAGGGGACTTTGTTATACTCGACCAGAGGACTTTGTTATACTCGTCTAGGGGGCTTTTTTATACTCAATCAGGGGACTTTGTTATACTCGATCAGGGGACTTTGTCTTACTCAATCAGGGCCCTTTGCTATACTCGACCGGGGGACTTTGTTATAAACGATCAGGGGACTTTGGTATGCTCGATCTAGGGACTTTATTATACTGGGCCAGGGAACTTTTTTATACTCGATCAGGGGACTTTGTTACACTGGACCAGGGGACATTTTTATCCTCGATCAGGGGACTTTGTTATACTCGATCAGGGGACTTTTGTTACACTCGATGAGGGGACTTTGTTATACTCGATCTGGGAACTTTGGTATGCTCGATCTAGGGACTTTGTTATACTGGGCCAGGGAACTTTTTTATACTCGATCAGGGGACTTTGTTACACTTGACCAGGGGACATTTTTATACTCGATCAGGGGACTTTGTTATTCTTGATCAGGGGACTTTTGTTACACTCGATCAGGGGTCTTTCTTATACTCAACCAGGGACTTTCTTATATTTGATCAGGGGATATGTAATACTCGATCAGGGGACTTTGTTATACACGATCAGGGGTCTTTGTTATACTCGTCGAGGGGGCTTTGTTATACTCGATCAGGGGACTTTGTTATACTCGATCAGGGGACTTTGTCTCATTCTTGGCAGGGCCTTTGTTATACTCGACCTGGGGACTTTGTTATAATCGATCAGGGGACTTTGTTACGCTCGATCTGGGGACTTTGTTATACTGGGCCAGGCGACTTTGTAATTCTCGATCAGGGGATATGTTATACTCGATCAGGGGACTTTGTTATACTGGACCAGTGGACTTTATTATACTCGATCATAGGACTTTGTTAAACTCGATCAGGGAACTTTGTTATACTCGTCCAGGCGGCTTTGTTATACTCGATTAGGGGACATTGTTATACTCGATCAGAGGACTTTGTCTTACTCGATCAGGGCCCTTTGCTATTCTCGACCAGGGGACTTTGTTATAATCGATCAGGGGACATTGTTATGCTCGATCTGGGACTTTGTTATACTCGATCAGTGGACTTTCCTATATTTGACCAAGGACTTTGCTAAACTCGATGAGGGGCCTTGGTTATACTCGATCAGGGGACTTTGTTATACTCGACCAGGGGACTTTGTTATACTCGATCAGGGGACTTTGTCATACTCGGCCAGAGGACTTTGATATACTCGATCAGAGGATATGTTATACTCGATCAGGCGACTTTGTTAAACTCGATCAGGGGACTTTGTTATACTTAATTAGGGGACTTTGTTATACTCGATCAGGGGACTTTGTTACACTGAACCAGGGGACATTTTTATGCTCGATTAGGGGACTTTGTTATTCTCGATCAGGGGACATTTGTTACACTCGATCAGGGAACTTTGTTATACTCGACCAGGGGCCTTTGTTATACTCGATTAGGGGACTTTGTTATACTCGATAAGGGGACTTTGTTATACTCGATAAGGGGAATTTGTTATACTCGATAAGGGGACTTTGTTAGACTCGAACAGGGGATTTTGTTATACTCGATCAGGGGACTTTGTTATACTCGATCAGGAGGCTTTGTTATACTCCATGAGGGGACTTTGCTATACTCGACCAGGGGACTTCGTTATACTCGAACAGGGGGCTTTGTTATTCTCGATTAGGGGACTTTGTTATACTCGATCAGGAGGCTTTGTCATACTCCATCAGGGGACTTTGCTATACTCGAAAAGGGGGCTGTGTTATACTCGATTAGGGGACTTTGTTATACTCGACCAGGGAACTTTTTTATACTTGACCAATGGAGTTTGTTATACTCGATGAGGGGCCTTTGTTATACAAGACCAGGGGACTTTGCTATAGTCAACCAGGGGACTTTGTTATACTCGATTAAGGGACTTTGTTATACTCGACCAGGATCTTTGTTATACTCGATTAGGGGACTTTGTTATACTCGATTAGGGGACTTTGTTATACTCGATGAGGAGGCTTTGTTATACTCGACCAGGGGACTTTGCTATAGTCGACCAGGGGACTTTGTTATACTCGATTAGGGGACTTTGTTATACTCGACCAGACGACTTTGTTATACTCGTCTAGGGGCTTTTTTATACTCGATCATGGGACTTTGTTATACTCGATCAGGGGACTTTGTCTTACTCGATCAGGGCCCTTTGCTATACTCGACCGGGGGACTTTGTTATAAACGATCAGGGGACTTTGGTATGCTCGATCTAGGGACTTTACTATACTGGGCCAGGGAACTTTTTTATACTCGATCAGGGCACTTTGTTACATTGGACCAGGGGACATTTTTATACTCGATCAGGGGACTTTGTTATACTCGATCAGGGGACTTTTGTTACACTCGATCAGGGGACTTTGTTATACTCGACCAGGGGCCTTTGTTATACTGGATTAGGGGACTTTGTTTCACTCGATTAGGGGACTTTGTTATACTTGATCAGAGGACTTTCTTATACTCAACCAGGGGCCTTTGTTATACTCGATTAGAAAATTTTGTTATACTCGACCAGGGGACTTTGTTATACTCCACCAGGGACTTTTTTATACTCGATCAGGGGATATGTTTTACTCGATCAGGGGACTTTGTTATACTCGGTTCAGGGGAATTTGTTATACTCATCCAGGGGGCTTTGTTATACTAGGATCAGGGGACTTTGTTATGCTCGATCAGGGGACTTTGTCTTACTCGATCGGGCCCCTTTGTTATACTCGACCAGGGGACTTTGTTATAATCGATTAGGGGACTTTGTTATGCTCGATCTGGGGACTTTGTTAAACTGGTCCAGGAGACGTTGTTATACTCTATCAGGTGGATATGTTATACTTGATCAGGGGACTTTGTTATACTGGACCAGGGGACTTTGTTATACTCGATTAGGGGACTTTGTTATACTCGATCAGGGGACTTTTATACTCGATATTTTCGTCTAGGGGACTTTTTTATTATACTCGTCTAGGGGGCTTTGTTATACTCGATCAGGGGACTTTGCTATACTCGATCAGTGAACTTTGGTATGCTCGATCTAGGGACTGTGTTATACTGTTATACTCGTCTAGGGGGCTTTGTTATACTCGATCAGGGGACTTTGCTATACTCGATCAGTGAACTTTGGTATGCTCGATCTAGGGACTTTGTTATACTGGGCCAGGGAACTTTTTTATACTCGATCAGGGGACTTTGTTACACTGGACCAGGGGACAATTTTATACTCGATCAGGGGACTTTGTTATTCTTGATCAGGGGACTTTTGTTACACTCGATCAGGGGACTTTCTTATACTCCACCAGGGACTTTCTTATATTTGATCAGGGGATATGTAATACTCGATCAGGGGACTTTGTTATACACGATCAGGGGTCTTTGTTATACTCGTCCAGGGGGCTTTGTTATACTCGATCAGGGGACTTTGTTATACTCGATCAGGGGACTTTGTCTCATTCTTGGCAGGGCCTTTGTTATACTCGACCTGGGGACTTTGTTATAATCGATCAGGGGACTTTGTTACGCTCGATCTGCAAGATTAACAATATACTAGGGCCGACTTTTAATTCTCCGAATCAGGGGACTTTGTTACGCTCGATCTGGGGACTTTGTTATACTGGACCAGGGGACTTTGTTATACTCGAACATGGGACTTTGTTATACTCGATCAGGGAACTTTGTTATACACGTCCAGGGGGCTTTGTTATACTCGATTAGGGGACTTTGTTATACTCCATCAAGGGACTTTGTCTTACTCGATCAGGGCCCTTTGCTATTCTCGACCAGGAGACTTTGTTATAATCGATCAGGGGACATTGTTATGCTTGATCTGGGACTTTGTTATACTCGATCAGTGGACTTTCCTATATATGACCAATGGACTTTGCTAAACTCGATGAGGGGCCTTGGTTATACTCGATCAGGGGACTTTGTTATACTCGACCAGGGGACTTTGTTATACTCGATCAGTGGACTTTGTCATACTCGGCCAGAGGACTTTGTTATACTCGATCAGAGGATATGTTATACTCGATCAGGCGACTTTGTTAAACTCGATCAGGGGACTTTGTTATACTTGATTAGGGGACTTTGTTATACTCGATCAGGGGACCTTGTTACACTGAACCAGGGGACATTTTTATGCTCGATTAGGGGACTTTGTTATTCTCGATCAGGGGACTTTTGTTACACTAGATCAGGGAACTTTGTTATACTCGACCAGGGGCCTTTGTTATACTCGATAAGGGGACTTTGTTATACTCGATAAGGGGACTTTGTTATACTCGATAAGGGGAATTTGTTATATTCGATAAGGGGACTTTGTTAGACTCGAACAGGGGACTTTGTTATACTCGAACAGGGGTCTTTGTTATACTCGATCAGGAGGCTTTGTTATACTCGATGATGGGACTTTGCTATACTCGACCAGGGGACTTCGTTATACTCGAACAGGGGGCTTTGTTATACTCGATTAGGGGACTTTGTTATACTCGATCAGGAGGCTTTGTCATACTCCATCAGGGGACTTTGCTATACTCGAAAAGGGGACTTTGTTATACTCGATAAGGGGACTTTGTTATAATTCGACCAGGGAACTTTTTTATACTTGACCAATGGAGTTTGTTATACTGGATGAGGGGCCTTTGTTATACTCGACCAGGGGACTTTGCTATAGTCGACCAGGGGACTTTGTTATACTCGATTAAGGGACTTTGTTATACTCGACCAGGGTCTTTGTTATACTCGATTAGGGGACTTTGTTATACTCGATTAGGGGACTTTGTTATACTCGATGAGGAGGCATTGTTATACTCGACCAGGGGACTTTGCTTTAGTCGACCAGGGGACTTTGTTATACTCAATTAGGGGACTTTGTTATACTCGACCAGACGACTTTGTTATACTCGTCTAGGGGGCTTTTTTATACTCGATCATGGGACTTTGTTATACTCTATCAGGGGACTTTGTCTTACTCGATCAGGGCCCTTTGCTCTACTCAACCGGGGGACTTTGTTATAAACGATCAGGGGACTTTGGTATGCTCGATCTAGGGACTTTATTATACTGGGCCAGGGAACTTTTTTATACTCGATCAGGGCACTTTGTTACACTGGACCAGGGGACATTTTTATACTCGATCAGGGGACTTTGCTATACTCGATCAGGGGACTTTTGTTACACTCGATCAGGGGACTTTGTTATACTCGACCAGGGGCCTTTGTTATACTCTATTAGGGGACTTTGTTATACTCGATAAGGGGACTTTTTTATCCTTGACCAATGGACTTTGTTATACTCGATGAGGGGCCTTTGTTATACTCGATGAGGGGACTCTGCTATACTCGACAAGGGGACTTTGTTATACTCGATCAGGGGACTTTTTTATACTCGACCAGAGGACTTTGTTATACACAATCAGGGAATATGTTATACTTGATCAAGGGACTTTGTTATTCTCAACTAGGGGACTTTGTTATACTCTAAAGGGGACTTTGTTATACTCTATAAGGGAACTTTGTTAAACTCGATAAGGGGAATTTGTTATACTCGATAAGGGGACTTTGATAGACTCGAACTGGGCACTTTGTTATACTCGACCAGGGGACTTTGTTATACTCGATTAGGCGGCTTTGTTATACTCGGTCAGGGGACTTTCTTATACTCGATTAGAGGCCTTTTTTGGATTCGACCACGGGACTTTGTTATACTCGAGCATTGGGCTTTGTTATACTCGATCAGGGGACTTTGTTATACTCGATGAGGAGGCTTTGTTATACTCGATCAGGGGACTTGCTATACTCGACCAGGGGACATTGTTATACTCGATCAGGAGACTTTGTTATACTCGACCAGGGATCTTTTTTATACTTGACCAATGGAATTTGTTTTACTCGATGAGGGGCCTTTGTTATACTCGATGAGGGGACTTTGTTATACTCGACCAGGATTTTGTTATACTCGATCGGGGGACTTTTTTATACTCGACCAGAG
>NW_024711714.1:0-79896 GCF_018991925.1 Homarus americanus | reverse complement strand
TGTTGTACTTCACGTTTCGGTGCTCTTATTGCTCGGTGTGCCTGGGGTGTCAGGGTGTGCAGTAAATGTTAGTGTGGTACTTGGGGTGTCAGGAGTGTGCCTGCGAGTGTCAGGAGGTGTGCCTGGAGTGTCAGGAGGTGTGCCTGGGGTGTCAGGTGTGCCTGGGGTGTCGGAGGTGTGCTTGGGAGTGTGAGGAGAGTGCCTGGGGTGTCAGGGGTGTGCAGGGGTGTGGTGGGTGCCTGGGAGTGTCACAGGTGTGCCTGGGAGTGTCTAGGGTGTGCCTGGGGGTGTCAGAGGGTGTACCTGGGGAGTGTCAGAGGTGTGCTTTGGGGTGTCAGGGATGTACCTTGGGTGTCAGAGGTGTGTCTGGGGGTGTCGGACGTGTGTCTGGGAGTGTCAGAGGGTGTACCGTGGGAATGTGAGGTGGGTGCAGGATGTCTGGGTGTGCCTGGGGTGTCTCAGAGGTGCTGGTGTCAGGAGGTGTGGCAGGTTGTCAGGTGGTATCTGAGGTGTCAGGGTTGCTTGGGATGTCAGGAGGTGCTTGGGGTGTCTGAGCGTGTGCTGGCAGTGTCTGGTGTGCCTGGGAGTGTCTGAGAGTGTACCTGGGGTGTCGGCTGCCTGGGAGTGTGAGGCGGTGTGCCTGGAGTGTTAGAGGTGTATCAGGGGTGACAGAGGTACTTGGGAGTGTGGAGGTCTGCCTGGGAACGTGAGAATTGTTCTGGGGTGTCTGCGGTGTGCCTGGGGAGTGTCAGAGGTGTGCCAGGATTGTCAGGGTGTAACAGGTGTTGGAGGTGTGCTGGGGAATGTCAAGGTGTGCCAGGGGTGTCAGTGGAGGTACCTTGGGTCTCAAGGTTGTGCAAGTGTCAAGGGTGTGCCTGCAGTGTCAGTGGTGTGCAGGTGTCAGGTGTGCCTGGTGTCAGGATGTGCCTGGAGAGAGAGTGGTGTGTCTGGGGTGTCGGACGTGTGCCGGGGTGTCAGAGGTGTGCCAGGGAATGTCGGTGGGTGCCTGGGGAGTGTCAGAGTGTGCCTGGGTGTCAGAGTGTGCCTGGGGTGTCAGAGGGTTTGCCCAGAGGTGTCAGGGTTTGGCAAGTGGGAGTGTCGGAGGTATAACTGGGAATGTCAGAGGTGTGCAGGAGTGTCAGTGGGTACCTGGGAGTCTCTAAGGTGTGCCTGGGGTGTCGAGGTGTGCCTGGGAGTGTCACAGGATTACCTGGGATTGTGAGGTGTGCCTGTGTGTCAGGGTGTGCCTTGGAGTTGTCGGAGGTGTGCCTAGGTGTCTGGGATTGCCTGGGATGTGTGAGGTGTGCCTGGCAGTGTCAGAGGTGTACCTGGGGTGAGCAGAGATGTGCCTGGGGTGACAGAGATGTATCTGGGGTGTCGGACATCACCTGGGAGTGTCAGGGGTGCCAGGGGGTGTCAGAGGTGTGCCTGGGGTGTCGGAGGTGTGCCTGGGGTGTCGGAGGTGTACCTGGGGTGTTTGAAGTGTCCTGGGGTGTCTGGGGTGTGCCTGGGGTGTCTGGAGTGTGCCTGGGGTGTTTGAGGTGTGCCTGGGGTGTCAAGGTGTGCCTGGGGGTGTCAGAGGTGTGCTTGGAATGTCAGGTGTGCCTGGTGTTGGGGTGTATCAGGGGTGACAGAGGGGTTCCTAAGTGTCGGAGGTGTGCCAGAAGTGTCAGAGGTGTACACGAATTATCAGGTGTGCTTGGGGTGTCAGAGGTGTACCTGGGGTGTCAGAGGTGTGCCTGGGGTGTCGGAGTGTGCAGGTGTCGGAGGTGTGCTGGGGTGTGTGAGTGTGCCCAGGTGTTTGGGGTGCCTGGGGTGTCTGGGTGTGTGCGAGTGTTTGGTGTGCCTGGGTGTCAAGGTGTACCTGGGGGTGTCGGAGGTGTACCTGGGGTATCGGGTGTGCCTGGGGTGTCAGAGGGTGTGCTGGGGGTGTCAGGGGTGTGCCTGGAGTTTTGGGGTGTTCCTGGGGAGTGTCTGGGGTGTGCCTGGGGAGTGTCTGAGGTGTGCCTGCAGGTGTCAGAGGAGTGCTTGGGGTGTCGGAGTGTGCCTGGGAGTGTCGGAGGTGTGCCTGGGGTGTCACGGATTGCCTGGCACCCAGCGTGTCAGAGGTGTGCCTGGGGTGTCAGGAGGTGTACGCAAGTGTCTGGGGATTAGCTGGGATTGTCAGGGGTGTGCCTGGCGGTGTCAGGAGGTGTGCCTGGGGTGACAGAGATGTGCCTCAGAGTGTCAGAGGTGTGTCTGGGGTGGGACATCCCACCTGGGGTGTCAGGTGTGCCAGGGGTGTCAGAGGTGTGCCTGGGGAGTGTCGGAGGTGTGCCTGGGAGTGTCGGAGGTGTGCCTGGGGGTGTGTGGAGAATGTGCCTGGGGTGTCTGGGGTGTGCCTGGGGTGTGGGTGTGCCTGGGGTGTGGGGTGTGCCTGGGGTGTCAAGGTGTGCCTGGGAGTGTCAGAGGTGTGCTTGGGAATGTCAGCGGTGTGCCTGGGGAGTGTTAGGTGTATCAGGGAGTGACAGAGGAGTACCTGGGAGTGTTAGAGGTGTGCACAGAGTGTCAGAGGTGTGCACAAGGTGTAGATGTGTATAGGTGTCGGAGGTGTGCCTGCAGTGTGATGTGCCTGGGGTGTCTGGGGTGTTCCTGGGAGTGTCTGATGTGTGTGGGGAGTGTCTGGGGTGTGCCTGGGGAGTGTCAGGGGTGTACCTGGGGTGTCAGAGGTGTGCCTGGAGATGTCAGAGGTGTGCCTGGGGAGTGTCAGGGGTGTGTCTGGAGGTGTCCGGAGGTGTGCCTGGGAGGTGAGAGTGCATGGGGTGTCTGGGGTGTGCCTGGGGTGTCCCAGGGTGTGCTGGGGTGGAGGTGTGCCTGGGAGTGTCAGAGGTGTGCCTGTGAATGTCGGAGGTGTGCCTGTGAGTGTCGGAGGTGTGCCTGAGAGTGTCGGAGGTGTGCCTGGGGAGTGTCAGAGGTGTGCTTGGGGAGTGTCAGAGGTGTGCCTGGCAGTGTCAGCGGTGTGCCTAGGGGTGTCTGGGGTGTGCCTGGGGTGTCAGAGGTGTCTGGGGTGTCAGTTGCACTTTGGGTGTCTGGGGTGCACTTTGGGTGTCTGGGGTGGCGCAGAGTTGTCTCCAGTTGTGCCTGGCCGGTGCCTGGTGGTACTGGCAGTGTCTGAGGGAGTAACTGGCAGTATCAGCGTTGGACCTGGGAGGTGTCTCCGGTGTGAACCTGGGGTGGTAGAATTGTCAAGGGGTACAGAGGTATCTGGGAATGTCAGAGGTGTGCCCTGGCAGTGTGAGAAGTGTAACTGCAGGAGTGTCAGAGGTGCTGCCTAAGTGTCAGGGGTGTTCTGGGGAGTGTCAGAGGTGGACCTGGGGAGTGTCAGACGTGTGCCTTGGAGTGTCAGAGGTGTGCAAGAGTGTCAGGGTGTGCAGCAGGTGTGGGAGTGTGGCTGAGTGTGTGAGAGTGTGCCTGGGAGTGTCGGAGGTGTTTCCTGGGAGTGTCGGAGGTGTGCCTGGCATTTGTCAGCGGTGTGCCTAAGTGTCCCAGAGGGTGTGCAGGGAAGGTCAGTGGGTACCTGGGGAGTGTCAAGGTGTACCTCCAGGTGTCAAGGTGTTCCTGGGAGTGTCAGAGGTGTACCTGCGTGTGTCAGGGTACTTGGGAGTGTCAGGTGTGCCTGGGGGTGTCGGAGGTGTGCCTGGGGAGTGTCAAAGTGTGCCAGGGAATGTCAGTGGGTGCAGGGTGTGGGGTGTGCCTGTGGTGTGTCGAAGGGTCTGCAGCAGGTGTCCAGAGGTGTGCCTGGAGGTGTCAGAGGTGAACCTGGGGTGTCTGAAGTGTGCCTGGGGAGTGTGAGGTGTGTGCACAGAGTGTCAGGTGTGCAGGGTCAGGAGGTGTGCCTGGCAGTGTCGGCAGGTGTGCCTGGGGTGTCAGAGGTGTGCCAGTAGATGGTGGAGTGCCTGGAGTGTCGGAGGTGTGCAGAGTGTCAGGGGGTGTGCCTGGGGTGTCGGAGGTGTGCTTGGGGTGTGGGTGTGCCTTAGGTGTCAGGGGGATTGTGCCAGGGGTGTCGGTGGAGTGCCTGGGGTGTCAGAGGGTGTGGGGAGTGTCAGGGGTGTGCCTGGGAGTGTCAGAGGTGTGCCTGGGGAGTGTCAGAGGTGTGCCTGGGGGAGTGTCAGAGATGTGCCTGGAAGTGTAAGTGGTGTATCTGGGGTGTCGGGCGTGGCCTAGGGTGTCAGAGGTGGCAAGAATGTCAGTGGAGTGCCTGCAGGGTGTCAGAGACATGCCTTGGAGTGTCAGAGGTGTGCCTGGGGTGTCAGAGGTTTTACCTGAGAGTGTCAGAGGTGTGAGTGGGGAGTGTCAGGGTATAACTGGGGAATGTCAGGAGGTGTGTACCAGGAAGTGTCAGTGGTGCAGGAGTCTCAAGGGTGTGCCTGGGAGTGTCGGAGGTGTGCCTGGGGAGTGTCTGGGATTGCACCAGGTTGTGAGGTGTACCTGTGTGTTGCCTGGGATGTGGTGTGCCTGGGTGTCAGGGGTGTGCCTGGGTGTCGGAGGTGTGCCTGAGTGTCACAGGATTACCTGGGATTGTGGAGGTGTGCCTGGCAGTGTCAGAGGTGTGCCTGGGGGTGACAGAGATGTGCCTGGGGTCAGAGGTGTATCTGGGGTGTCGGACATCCACCTGGGAGTGTCAGAGGTGTACCAGGGAGTGTGTCAGAGGTGTGCCTGGGGTGTCGGGTGTGCCTGGGGGTGTCAGGAGGTGTGCCTGGGTGTGCCTGGGGTGTCTGGGGTGTGCCTGGGAGTGTCTGGAGTGTACCTGGGGTGTTTGAGGGTGTACCTGGGGTGTCAAGGTGTGCCTGGGGTGTCAGAGGTATGCTTGGGAATGTCAGCGGTGTGCCTGGGAGTGTTGGGGTGTATCAGGGTGACAGAGGGTACTGGGAGTGTCAGAGGGTGCCTGGGGTGGAGGTGCCTGGGGTATCGGGTGTGCTTGGGGTGTCAGGAGGTGTGCCTGGGAGTGTCAGAGGTGTGCCTGGGGTGTCGGAGGTGTACCTGGGAGTGTCGGAGGTGTGCCTGGGTGTTTAAGTGTGCCTGGGGTGTTTGGTGGCACTGGGGTGTCTGGGTGTGGGGTGTTTGGGGTGTACCTGGGGTGTCAGGTGTGCCTGGGGTGTCAGAGGTGTGCCGGGGTATCGGAGGTGTACTTGGAGTGTCAGAGGTGTGCCGGGGTGTCAGAGGTGTACCTGGGGTTTTGGGGTGTTCCTGGGAGTGTCTGGGGTGAACCTGGGAGTGTCTGGGGTGTGCCTGCAGTGTCAGAGGGAGTGCTTGAGGGGTGTCGGAGGTGTGCCTGGGGAGTGTCGGAGGTGTGCCTGGGAGTGTCAAGGTTGTGCCAGGGAATGGTGGAGTGGCAGGGTGTCTGAGGGGTGTGCTTGGGTGTGTCAGGGGTCTGCCTTGGGTGTCAGGAGGGTGTGCCTGGAGTGTCAGAGGTGAACCTGGGTGTCAGGGTGTGCCTGGGGTGTGAGAAGTGTGCCTGGGGTGTCGGAGGTGTGCCTGGGAGTGTCGGAGGTGTGCCTAGCAGTGTCAGCGGTGTGCCTGGGGTGTCAGAGGTGTGCCAGTAAATGTTAGTGGGTACCTGGGAGTGTCAAGGTGTGCCTGCAGAGTGTCAGAGGTGTGCCTGGAAGTGTCAGAGGTGTGCCTGGGGATGTCAGAGGTGTGCCTGGGGTGTTTCGGGTGTGCTTGGGGTGTGAGAAGTGTGCCTGGGAGTGTCAGGGTGCAAGTGTCAGTGGAGTGCCTGGGGTGTCAGAGGTGTCCCTGGGAGTGTCAGAGGTGTGCCTGGAGTGTCAGAGTGTACCTGGGTGTCAGAGGTGTGCCTGGGGTGTCAGATGTGCCTGGGAGTGTCAGGGTGTATCTGGGAGTGTCGGACGTGTATCTGGGGAGTGTCAGAGGTGTCGCGGAATGTGGTGGGTACCTGGGGAATGTCAGCGGTGTGCCTGAGGTGTCCTGGGGAGTGTCAGAGGTGTGCCTGAGTGTCAGAGTGTGCCTGGGGAGTGTCAGGGTGCTTGGGGAATGTCAGAGGTGCACCTTGGTGTCTGACGTGTGCCTGGCAGTGTCTGGGGTGTGCCTGGCAGTGTCTGGGGTGTGCCTGGCAGTGTCAGCAGTGTGCCTGGGATTGTGAGCGGTGTGCCTGGGGTGTTGAGGTGTATCAAGGGTGACAGGAAGGGTACAGGGTGTCAGAGTCTGCCGACGTGAGAATTGTTCTGGGAGTGTCTGCGGTGTGCCTGGGGTGTCAGAGGTGTGCACGAGGTGTCAGGGGTGTGACTGGGAGTGTTGGAGGTGTGGGGAATGTCAAGGTGTGCAGGGGTGTCGTGGAGTACCTTGGAGTCTCAGGTGTGCCTGGGAGTGTCAAGGTGCTGCGAGTGTCAGGAGTGTACTGGGTGTCAGAGGTGTGCCTGGGGAGTGTCAGAGACCTGGAAGTGTAAGTGGTGTGGTGTCGGACGTGTACCTAGGGTGTCAGAGGTGTGCCAGGGAATGTCAGTGGAGTGCCCGGGGTGTCAGGAGGTGTGCCTGGGAGTATCAGGAGGTGTGCCTGGAGTGTCAGAGGTTTGCAAGGGGTGTCAGGGTGTGAAATTGGGTGTCAGGAGGTATGGCTGGGATGTCAGGGGTGTGCCAGGAGTGTCGGTGGGTGCCTGGGGTCTCAAGGTGTGCCTGGGGGTGTCGGAGGTGTGCCTGGGGTGTCACGGATTACCTGGGATTGTGAGGGTGTGCCTGGCAATGGAGGTGTGCCTGGGAGTGTCGGAGGTGTGCCTGGGGTGTCACAGGATTGCCTGGGATTGTGAGAGGTGTGCCTGGCAGTGTCAGAGGTGTGCCTGGGGAGTGACAGAGATGTGCCTGGGGTGACAGAGAGTGTATCTGGGAGTGTCGGACATCCACCTGGGAGTGTCAGAGGTGTGCCAGGGGAGTGTCAGAGGTGTGCCTGGGGTGTCGAGTGTGCCTGGGAGTGTCAGGTGTGCCTGGGGTGTTTGGAAGTGTCCTGGGGTGTCTGGGGTGTGCCTGGGGGTGTCTGGGTGTGCCTGGGAGTGTTTGGGGTGTGCCTGGGGTGTCAAGGTGTGCCTGGGGTGTCAGAGGTGTGCTTGGGAATGTCAGCGGTGGCACCTGGGGTGTTAGGGGTGTATCAGGGAGTGACAGAGGTTCCTAGGAGTGTCGGAGGACACCAAGTGTCAGAGGTGTACCTGGAGTATCGGAGGTGTGCTTGGGAGTGTCAGAGGGGTGTGCCTGGGAGTGTCAGAGGTGTGCCTGGGGTGTGGAGGTGTGCCTGGGAGTGTCGGAGGTGCCTGGGAGTGTGTGAAGTGTGCCTGGGGTGTTTGGGGTGTACCTGGGTGTCTGGAGTGTGCCTGGGGAGTGTTTGGGGTGTGCCTGTGTCAAAGTTGTGCCTGTGTCAGGAGGTGTGCCTGGATTATCAGGAGGTGTGCAGTGTCAGAGGTGTACCAAGTGTCAGAGTGTACCTGGGGTTTTGGGTGTTCAGGTGTCTGGGGTGGACACCGAGTGTCTGGGGTGTGCCTGCAGTGTCAGAGGTGCTTGGGGTGTCGGAGGTGTGCAGTGTCGAGGTGTGCTGGGGTGTCTGGGTGCCTGGGATTGTGAGAGGTGTGCCTGGCAGTGTCAGGGGTGTGCCTGGGGTGTCGGAGGTGTACCTGAGTGTCTGGGGATTGCCTGGGTTGAGAGGTGTACCTGGCAGTGTCGGGGTGGCCTGGGGAGTACAGAGAGATGTGCCTGGGGAGTGTCAGAGGTGTCTGGGGTGTCAGACATCACACCTGGAGTGTCAGAGGTGTGCAGGGGAGTGTCAGAGGTGTGCCTGGGGTGTCGGAGGTGTGCCTGGGTGTCAGGTGTGCCTGGGGTGTGTGGGGTGTGCCTGGGGTGTCTGGGGTTGTGCCTGGGTGTCTGGAGTGTGCCGAGTTTTGGTGTGCCTTGGGTGTCAGGGTGTGCCTGGGGTCAGAGGTGTGCTTGGGAATGTCAGCGGTGTGCCTGGGGTGTGGGGTGTGTCAGGGGTGACAGAGGAGTGCCTAGAGTGTCAGAGGTGTGCCTGGGAGTGTCAGAGGTGTGCCTGGGGTGTTAGATGTGTGCCTGGGGTGTCGGGTGTGCCTGCAGGTGTGGTGTGCCTGGGGGTGTCTGGGTGTGTGGGGTGTGCAGTGTGTGCTTGGGGTGTCTGGTGTGCCTGGAGTGTCAGGTGTGCCTGGGGTGTCAGAGGTGTGCCTGAGATGTCAGGGTGTGCCTGGGGTGTCAGGTGTGCCGTTGTCAGGTGTGCCTGGGAGGTGAGAGGTGTGCATGAGGTGTCTGGGTGTGTGCCTGGGGTGTCAGAGGTGTGCCTGGGGAGTGTCGGAGGTGTGCCTGGGGTGTCAGAGGTGTGCTTGTGAATGTCGGAGGTGTGCCTGTGAGTGTCGGAGGTGTGCCTGGGAAGTGTCAGGTGTGCCTGGGAGTGTCAGAGGTGTGCTTGGGTGTGTCAGAGGTGTGCCTGTGTCGTGTGCCTAGGGGTGTCTGGGGTGTGCCTGGGGTGTCAAGTGTCCTGGGTGTGTCAGAGGGCACTTTGGGTGTCTGGGGTGCACTTTGGAGTGTCTGGGTGTGCAAGTGTCTCAGGTGTGCCTGGCAGTGCCTGAGGTGTGCAGTGTCTGAGTAAGCAGTGTGGCAGTGGACCTCAGAAGTGTACCGGTGTAACCTGGAGTGTTAGATGTATCAGGGAGTTACAGAGGTATCTAGGGTGGCAGAGGTGTGTGCCTAGCAGTGAGTGCCTGGGAGTGTGTGGGGTGTACCTGGGGTGTCAGAGGTGTGCCTAGGAGGTGTCAGGGGTGTTCCTGGGAGTGTCAGAGGTGTACCTGGGGTGTCAGACGTGTGCCTTGGGTGTCAGAGGTGTGCCTGGGGTGTCAGAGGTGTGCCTTGGAGTGTGGGGTGTGGCTGAGGTGTGAGAAGTGTGCCTGGGGAGTGTCGGAGGTGTTCCGGAGTGTCGGAGGTGTACCTGGCATTGTCAGCGGTGTGCAGGTGTCAGAGGTGTGCCAGGATGTCAGTGGGTACCAGAGTGTCAAGGTGTGCCTCAGGTGTCAAGGTGTGCCTGGGAGTGTCAGAGGTGTACCTGCAGTGTCAGGAGGTGCTTGGGGTGTCAGGAGTGTGCAGGTGTCGGAGGTGTGCCGGTGTCAAGGTGTTCCAGGAGATGTCAGTGGAGTGCTTGGGGGTGTCTGGGGGTGTGCCTGGGTGTGTTCAGAGGGTCTGCCTTGGGTGTCAGAGGTGTGCCTGGAAGTGTCAGAGGTGAACCTGGGGGTGTGCAAGGGTGTGCCTGAGTGTGAGGAGTGTGCCTGGGGGTGTCGGAGGTGTGCCTGGGAGTGTCGGAGGTGTGCCTAGCAGTGTCAGCGGTGTGCCTGGAGTGTCAGAGGTGTACCAGTAAATGTTGAGTGGAGTGCCTGGGGTGTAAGGTGTCCTGCAGTGTCAGGTGTGCCTGGAGTGTCAGAGGTGTGCCTGGGGTGTCAGAGGGTGTGCCTGGGGTGTGTCGGAGGTGGCTTGGGGTGTCGGAGGTGTGGCTGGGGTGTGAGGGGGTGTGCCTGGGGTGTCAGGGGGTGTGCCAGGGGTGTGTCAGTGGGTGCCTGGGGTGTCAGAGGTGTGCCTGGGGTGTCAGAGGTGTGCCTGGGGTGTCAGAGTGTGCCTGGGAGTGTCAGAGATGTGCCTGGAAGTGTAAGTGGTGTATCTGGGGTGTCGGACGTGTGCCTAGGAGTGTCAGAGGTGTGCCGGGGAATGTCAGTGGGTACCTGGGGTGTCAGGGTGTGCCTTGGGTATCAGAGGTGGCCTGGGAGTGTCAGGAGTCACAGGTGTCAGGGGTTTAGAGTGGGGAGTGTCGGAGGTGTAGCTCTGAGATGTCAGAGGTGTGCCAGGGAGTGTCAGTGGATGCAGGAGTCTCAAGGTGTGCCTGGGGAGTGTCGGAGGTGTGCCTGGGTGTCAAGGTTGCCTGGGATTGTGGGGTGTACCTGTGTGTCAGAGGTGTGCCTGGGGAGTGTCGGAGGTGTGCCTGGGGAGTGTCACAGGATTGCCTGGGATTGTGAGGTGTGCCTGGCAGTGTCAGGGTGTGCCTGGGGGTGACAGAATGTACTGGGGTGTCAGAGGTGTGTCTGGGAGTGTCGGACGATCACTGGGAGTGTCAGAGGTGTGCCAGGGGTGTCAGAGGTGTGCCTGGGGTGTCGGAGGGAGTGGAGGTGTCCTGGGATTGTGTGAAGTGTGCCTGGGGTGTCTGGGGTGTGCACCGGGTGTCTGGAGTGGACCTGGGGTGTTTGGGGTGTGCCTGGGTGTCAAAGGTGTGCCTGTGTCAGAGGTATGCTTGGGAATGTCAGCGGTGTGCCTGGGGTGTGGGGTGTATCAGGGGTGACAGAGGTACCTGGGAGTGTCAGAGGGGTGCCTGGGGTGTCAGAGGTGTACCTGGGTATCGGAGGTGTGCTTGGGGTGTCAGAGGTGTGCCTGGGGTGTCAGGGTGTGCCTGGGGTCGGAGGTGTGCCTGGTGTCAGGAGGTGTGCCTGGGAGTGTTTAAAGTGTGCCTGGGAGTGTTTGGGGGTGTACCTGGGGGTGTCTGGAGTGTGCCTGGGGGTGTTTGAGGGTGTGCCTGGAGTGTCAGCAGTGTGCCTGGAGTGTTGAGGTGTCAGGGGTGACAGAGGTACCTGGGAGTGTCAGAGGTTGCCTGGGACCGTGAGTGTTCTGGGGTGTCTGCGGTGTGCCTGGGAGTGTCAGAGGTGTACACCAGAGTGTCAGAGTGTGGCTGGGGTGTTGGAGGTAACCCAGGGAATGTCAAGGTGTGCAGGGGGTGTCAGTGGGTACCTGGAGACTCAAGGTGTGCCTGGGGTGTCAAGGTGTGCCTGCGAGTGTCAGGGGTGTGCCTGGGGTGTCAGAGGTGTGCCTGGGGTGTCAGAGATGTGCCTGGAAGTGTGAGGTGGTGTGTCTGGGGTGTCGGACGTGTGCCTAGGGTGTCAAGGGTGTGCCGGGAATGTCAGTGGAGTACCTGAGTGTCAGAGGTGTGCCTGGGGTATCAGAGTTGCCTGGGGTGTGGTTTTACCTGAGAGTGTCAGGGGTGTAGGTGGGGTGTCGGGTATGCACGGAATGTCAGAGGTGTGCCAGGAAGTCAGTGGGTGCTGGGGAGTCTCAAGGTGTACCTGGGAGTGACAGGTGTACCTGGGAGTGTCACAGGATTACTGGGATTGTGAGAGGTGTGCCTGCAGAGGTGTGCCTGGGGTGTCGGAGGTGTGCCTGGGGTGTCACGGGTTTGCCTGGGATTGTGAGAGGTGTGCCTGGCAGTGTCAGAGGTGTGCCTGGGAGTGACAGAGATGTGCCTGGGGTGTCAGAGGTGTATCTGGGAGTGTCGGACATCCACCTGGGAGTGTCAGAGGTGTGCCAGGGAGTGTCAGAGGTGTGCCTGGGAGTGTCGAGGTGTGCCAGGAGTGTCGGAGGTGTGCAGGTGTGTGAAGTGTCCTGGGGTGTGCAGGGTGTACCTGGGAGTGTCTGGAGTGTACTGGGAGTGTTTGGGGTGTGCCTGGGGTGTCAAGGTGTGCCAGGGTGTCAGAGGTGTGCTTGGGAATGTCATGTGCCTGGGGTGTTAGAGGTGTATCAGGGTGACAGAGGTACCTAGGGTGTCAGAGGTGTGCCTGGGGTGTCGGGGGTGCTGGGGTGTCGGAGGTGTGCTTGGGGTGTCAGAGGTGTGCTGGAGTGTCAGAGGTGTGCCTGGGGAGTGTCAGAGGTGTGCCTGGGGTGTCAGGAGGTCTGCAGGATTGTGAAGTGTGCCTGGGGTTCAGGGTGTACCTGGGAGTGTCTGGAGTGTACCTGGGGAGTGTTTGAGGTGGCCTGGGGTGTGGGGTGTACTGGGAGTGTCAGAGGTGTGCCTGGGGTATCGAGGTGTGCCTGGGAGTGTCAGAGGTACCTGGGAGTGTCAGAGTGTGCCTGGGGTTTGGGGTGTTCCTGGGGGTGTCTGGGGTGTGCCTGGGGGTGTCTGGGGTGTGCCTGCAGTGTCAGAGGAGTGCTTGGGGAGTGGAGGTGTGCCTGGGGTGTCGGAGGTGTGCCTGGGGAGTGTCAAGGTGTGCCAGGAGTGTCAGTGGAGTGCTTGGGGTGTCAGGTGTGCCTGGGTGTGTCAGAGGTCTGCTGTGGAGTGTCAGAGTGTGCCTGGAGTGTCAGGAGGTGAGCCTGGGGTGTCAGTGTAACTGAGGTGTGAGAGTGTAACTGGGAGTGAGAGGTGTGCCTGGGAGTGTCGGAGGTGTGCCTGGCAGTGTCAGCGGTGTGCCTGGGAGTGTCAGAGGTGTACCAGTAGTGTTGAGTGGGTGCCTGGGGTGTCAAGGGTGTGCCTGCAGGTGTCAGAGGTGTGCCTGGAGTGTCAGGGTGTGCCTGGGAATGTCAGAGGTGTGCCTGGGAGTGTCAGGTGTGCTTGGGATGTGAGAAGTGTGCCTGGGGTGTCAGGGGTGTGCCAGGGGTGTCGGTGGGTGCCTGGGGTGTCAGAGGTGTGCTTCATGGGAGGTGTGCCTAGGTGTCAGAGGTGTACCTGGGAGTGTCAGAGGTGTACCTGGGAGTGTCAGAGATGTGCCTAGGGTGTCAGAGGTGGATCTGGGAGTGTCAGACGTTGTCTGGGGAGTGTCAGAGGTGTCTTGGAGTGCCTGAGGTGTCCCTAGGAGTGCCAGAGGTGTGCCTGGGAGTGTCAGGGTGCTTGGGAATGTCGATGTGCACCTTGGGTGTCTGACGTGTGCCTGGCGGTGTCTGAGGGTGTGCTGCAGGTGTCTGGGGTGTGCCTGGCAGTGTCTGGTGTGCCTGGGAGTGTCGCGTGTGGCTGGAGTGTTAGAGGTGTATCAAGAGTGACAGAGGTACCTGGGTGTCAGGGTCTACCTGATGTGGTGTTCCTGGAGTGTCTGCGGTGTGCCTGGGAGTGTCAGGGTGTCCTGGGTGTCAGGGTGTAACTGGGGTGTTGGGTGTAACTGGTGTCAAGGTGTCAGGGTGTCAGTGGGTATGGAGTCTCAAGGTGTGCCTGGGAGTGTCAGAGGTGTGCCTGGAGTGTCAGAGGTGTGCCTGGGAGTGTCAGGGGTGTACCTGGGGTGTCAGAGGTGTGCTTGGGGAGTGTGAGAGTACCTGGGGTGTCAGGGGTGTGCCAGGGAGTGTCAGTGGAGTACCTGGGGAGTGTCAGAGGTGTGCCTGGGAGTGTCAGAGGTGTGCCTGGGGAGTGTCAGAGTGTCCCTGGGAGTGTCAGAGAGTGCCTAGGAGTTGTGGGAGGTGTATCTGGGGAGTGTCAGAGGTGTGCCTGGGGTGTCAGAGATGTGCCTAGGGGTGTCAGGTGTGTGCCTGAGGTGTGGAAAGGTGTGCCTGGAGTGTCAGGTGTGCCGAGTGTCAGAGGTGTGCCTGGGGTGTCAGATGTGTGCCTGGGGTGTCGGAGGTGTACCTGCGGGTGTGAGAAGTGTGCCTGGGGAGTGTCTGGGGTGTTCTGGGGTGTGGGGTGTGCTTGGGGAGTGTCTGGGTGTGCCTGGGGTGTCAGTGGTGTGCCTGGGGAGTGTCAGAGGGTGGCCTGGGAATGTCAGTGTGCCTGGGGAGTGTCAGAGGTGTGCCTGGGGTGTCGGAGGTGTGCCTGGGGGGTGAGAAGTGTGCATGGGGTGTCTGGGGTGGCTTGGCAAGTGTCAGGGTGTTGTAAGAGTGTTGGAGGTGTGACTGGGAATGTCAAGGTGTGCCAGGGTGTCAGTGGGAGTACCTAGGTCTCAAGGTGGCCTGGAGTGTCAAGGGTGTACCTGCAGTGTCAGAGGTGTGCCTGGGAGTGTCAGAGATGTGCCTGGAGGTGTAAGTGGTGTATCTGGGAGTGTCGGACGTGTGCCTAGGGAGTGTCAGAGGTGTGCCGGGGAATGTCAGTGGGTGCCTGGGGGTGTCAGAGGTGTGCTGGGAATTATCAGGGTGTGCCTGGGAGTGTCAGAGGTTTACCTGGGAGTGTCAGGGGTGTGAAGTGGGGTGTCAGGTGTAACTGGGAGATGTCAGAGGTGTGCCAGGAAGTGTCAGTGGAGTACCTGGAAGGTCTCAAGGTGTACCTGGGGTGGAGGTGTGCCTAGGTGTCACAGGATTACCTGGGTTGTGAGAGGTGTACCTGGCAGTGTCAGAGGTGTGCCTGGGGAGTGTCGGAGGTGCCTAGGGTGTCACAGGATTACCTGGGATTGTGAGAGTGTACCTGGCAGTGTCAGAGGTGTACCTGGGGTGACAGAGATGTACCTGGGAGTGTCAGAGGTGTATCTGGGGTGTCGGACATCCACCTGGGGTGTCAGAGGTGTGCAGGGGAGTGTCAGAGGTGTGCCTGGGGTGTCGGAGGTGTGCCTGGGGTGTCGAGTGTGCCTGGGGTGTGTGAAGTGTACCTGGGGTGTCTGGGGTGTGCCTGGGGTGTCTGGAGTGTGCAGAGTGTTTGAGGTGTACCTGGGGAGTGTCGGGTGTGCCTGGGGTGTCAGAGGTGTGGTTGGAATGTCAGCAGTGTACTAAGTGTTAAGGGTGTATCAGGGGTGACAGAGGGTACCTAAGGTGTCAGAGGTGTACCTGGGTGTCAGAGGTGTACCTGGGGTGTCAGATGTGTGCCTGGGAGTGTCAGGTGTGCCTGCAGTGTGAAGTGTGCCTGGGGTGTCTGGGTGTTCCTGGGAGTGTCTGATGTGGCCTTGGGGTGTCTGGGGTGCTGGGTGTCAGGGTGTGCCTGGGGTCAGGGTGTGCCTGGGGATGTCAGAGGTGCTGGGGTGTCAGAGGTGTGCCTGGGGGTGTCGGGGGTATGCCTGGGGAGGTGGAAGTGTGCATGGGGTGTGTGTAAGGTGTGCCTGGGGAGTGTCAGAGGTGTGCCTGGGATTGTCGGAGGTGTGCCTGAGTGTCAGAGGTGTGCTTGTGAATGTCGGGAGGTGTGCCTGGTGTCGGAGGTGTGCCTGGTGTCGGAGGTGTGCCTGGGGTGTTCAGGGTGTGCTTGGGTGTGTCAGAGGTGTGCCTGGCGGTGTCAGCGGTGTGCCTGGGGTGTCTGAGGTGTGCCTGGGGTGTCAGGGGTGTCCTGGGTGTGTCAGAGGTGCACTTTGGGTGTCTGGTGCACTTTGGGTGTGTGAGAGGTGCCTGGGGTCTCTCAGGTGTGCCTGGCAGGTGCCTGAGGTGTGCCTGGCAGTGTCGAGGGTAACTGGCAGTGTCAGCGTTGGACCTGGGAGTGTCACCGGTGTAACCTGAGTGTTAGAATTGTCAGGGAGTTTGAGGTGTATCTGGGAGTGTCAGGGGGTGTGCTAGCAGTGTGAGAATGTGCCTGGGGGTGTCTGGGGTGGCGCAGGTGTCAGAGGTGTACCTAGGAGTGTCAGAGGTGTTCAGGAGTGTGGAGGTGTGCAGGTGTCAGACGTGTACCTTGGGTGTCAGGTGTGCCTGGGGTGTCAGAGGTGTACCTTGGGTGTGGGAGGTGTGGCTGAGGGTGTGAGAGTGTGCCTGGTGTCGGAGGTGTTCCTGGGGTGTCGGTGTACCTGGCATTGTCAGCGGTGTGCCTAGGAGTGTCAGGGGTGTACCAGGGAATGTCAGTGGAGTGCCTGGGAATTGTCAAGGTGTACCTCGAGGTGTCAAAGGTGTGCCTGGGAGTGTCAGAGGTGTACCTGCAGTGTCAGGAGGTACTTGGGAGTGTCGGAGGTGTACCTGGGAGTGTCGGAGGTGTACCTGGAGTGTCAAAGGTGTTCAGGGAATGTCAGTGGAGTGCTTGGGTGTGTCAGGGTGTGCCTGGGTGTCAGGGTCTGCCTGGGGTGTCAGAGGTGGCCTGGAGGTGTCAGAGGTGAGACCTGGGGTGTCTGTGGGGTGTGCAAGTGTAGAAGTGTGCCTGGGGGTGTCGAGGTGTGCCTGGGAGTGTCGGAGGTGTACTGGCAGTGTCAGCAGTTGTGCCTGGGGTGTCAGAGGGTGTACCAGTAAATGTTAGTGAGGTGCAGGGTGTCAAGGTGTGCCTGCAGTGTCAGAGGTGTACCTGGAAGTGTCAGAGGTGTACCTGGGAGTGTCAGAGGTGTACCTGGGAGTGTCAGGTGTGCCTGGGGTGTCGGGTGTGCTTGGGGTGTGAAGTGTGCCTGGGGTGTCAGGGGTGTGCCAGGGAGTGTCAGTGGGTGCCTAGTGTCAGAGGTGTGCCTGGGATTGTCAGAGGTGTGCCTGGGGTGTGAGGTGTGCCTGGGGTGTCAGAGATGTGCCTGGAGTGTAAGTGGTGTATCTGGGAGTGTCGGACGTGTGCCTAGGAGTGTCAGAGGTGTACAGGGAATGTCAGTGGGTACAGGTGTCAGAGGTGTACCTTGGAGTATCGAGGTGTGCCTGGGGTGTCAGAGGTTTACCTGAGAGTGTCAGGGGTTTAAGTGGGAGTGTCAGATATAACTGGAATGTCAGAGGTGTACCAGGAAGTGTCAGTGGGTACTGGAAGTCTCAAGGTGTGCCTGGGAGTGTCAGGAGGTGTGCCAGTGTCAGGGATTACCTGGGGTGTGAGAGGTGTGCTGTGGCAGTAATGGGGTGTGCCAGTGTCAGGTGGCCTGGGGTGTCACAGGTGCCTGGGATTGTGAAGTGTGCCTGGCAGTGTCAGAGGTGTACCTGGGTGACAGAGATGCCTGGAGTGTCAGGGTGTATCTGGGGAGTGTCGGACATCACCTGGGAGTGTCAGGGGTGTGCCAGGGAGTGTCAGAGGTGTGCCTGGAGTGTCAGGTGTACCTGGGGTGTGCCTGGGGTGTGTGAAGTGTGCCTGGGAGTGTCTGGGGTGCCTGGAGGTGTCTGGGTGTGCCTGGGGAGTGTTTGGGGTGTGCACTGGGTGTCAAAGGTGTGCCTGGGGTGTGTCAGGGTGTGGTTAGAATGTCAGCGGGTGACCTGGGAGTGTTGGGGGTGTATCAGGGAGTGACAGAGGTGTACCTAAGAGTGTCAGAGTGGTGCCTGGGGTGTCAGAGGTGTGCCTGGGAGTGTCAGATGTGTGCCTGGGGTGTCAGGTTATGCCTGCGAGTGTGAGAGATGGCCTGGGGTGTCTGGGGTGTTCCTGGGAGTGTCTGGTGTGCTTGGGGTGTCTGAGGTTGTGCCTGGGGTGTCAGAGGTGTGGGGTGTCAGGGTGTGCCTGGGGATGTCAGGGTGTGCCTGGGGTGTCAGGGGTGTGCCTGGGGTGTCGGGTATGCCTGGGGAGGTGAAGGTGTGCATGAGTGTCTGGGGTGTGCCTGGGGTGTCGGAGGTGTGCCTGGGGTGTCGGAGGTGTGCCTGGGAGTGTCAGAGGTGTGCTTGTGAATGTCGGAGGTGTGCCTGTGGGTGTCGGGTGTGCCTGGGGAGTGTCGGAGGTGTGCCTGGGGTGTCAGAGTGTGCTTGGGTGTGTCAGAGGTGTGCCTGGGAGTGTCAGCGGTGGCCTAGGGGTGTCTGAGTGTGCCTGGGGGTGTCAGGTGTCTGGGTGTGTGGGGTTTTGGGTGTCTGGGGTGCACTTTGGGTGTCTGGGGGTGCCTGGGGTCTCTCAGGTGTGCCTGGCGGTGCCTGGGGTGTGCCTGGCAGTGTCTGGGGTAACTGGCAGTGTCGCGTTGGACCTGGGAGTGTCACCGGTGTAACCTGGGGGTGTTAGAATTGTATCAGGGGAGTTACAGAGGAGTATCTAGGGTGGCAGAGGTGTACCTGAGGTGTGAGAAGTGTACCTGGGGAGTGTCTGGGGTGTACCTGGGGAGTGTCAGAGGTGTGCCTAGGAGTGTCAGGGGTGTTCCTGGGAGTGTCAGGGTGCAAATTGTCAGACGTGTGCCTTGGAGTGTCAGGTGTACCTGGGGTGTCAGAGGGTGTACATGGGTGTGGGAGGTGTAACTGAGGTGTGAGAGTGTGCCTGGGAGTGTCAGGTGTTCCTGGAGTGTCAGGGTGTACCTGGCATTGTCAGCGGTGTGCCTAGGATTGTCAGAGTGCTTGAGGAGATGTCAGTGGAGTACCTGGGGTGTCAAGGTGTGCCTCAGGAGTGTCAAGGTGTGCCTGGGAGTGTCAGGGTGCTGCGAGTGTCAGAGGTAGGGTGTCAGGTGTGCCTGGGGAGTGTCAGTGTGCTGGGGTGTCAAGGTGTTCCAGGAATGTCAGTGGGTACTTGGGTGTGTCTGAGGGTGTGCCTGGGTGTGTCAGAGGTCTACCTTGGAGTGTCAAGTGTGCCTGGAAGTGTCAGTGAACCTCAGGAGTATTGGGGTGTTTCAGTGTCAGGTGTACCTAGCAGTGTCAGCGGTGTGCCTGGGGTGTCAGAGGTGTGCCAGTAAATGTTGGTGGAGTACCTGGGAGTGTCAGGTGTACCTGCAGGTGTCAGAGGTGTGCCTGGAGTGTCAGAGGTGTGCCTGGGGTGTCAGAGGTGTGCCTGGGGAGTGTCAGGTGTGCTTGACGGGTGTCAGGTGTGCTTGGGGTGTGGGGGTGTGCCTGGGGAGTGTCAGGGGTGTGCAGGGGTGTCAGTGGTGTGCCTGGGGTGTCAGAGGTGTGCCTGGGAGTGTCAGAGGTGTGCCTGGGAGTGTCAGGTGTGCCTGGGAGTGTCAGAGATGTGCCTGGAGTGTGAAGTGGTGTATCTGGGGAGTGTCGGACGTGTACCTGGGAGTGTCAGAGGTGTGCAGGGAATGTCAGTGGGTACCTGGGAGTGTCAGAGGTGTGTGGAGTATCAGAGTGTGCCTGGGGTGTCAGAGGTTTGCCTGAGAGTGTCAGGGGTTTAGGGTGAGTGTCGGGTATAACTGGGAATGTCAGGGGTGTGCCAGGAGTGTCAGTGGAGTACCTGGGGAGTCTCAAAGGTGTGCCTGGGGTGTCGGAGGTGTGCCTGGGGTGTCACAGGATTACCTGGGATTGTGAGGTGTGCCTGGCAGTGTCAGGGGTGTGCCTGGGGTGTCGAGTGTGCCTGGGGTGTCAGGGATTACCTGGGATGTGGTGTGCCTGGCAGTGTCAGGTGTGCCTGGGAGTGACAGAGATGTACTGAGTGTCAGGGTGTGTCTGGGGTGTCGGACATCCACCTGGGAGTGTCAGAGTGTGCCAGAGTGTCAGAGGTGTACCTGGGAGTGTCGGAGGTGTGCCTGGGGTGTCAGGAGGTGTACCTGGGATTGTGTGAAGTGTGCCTGGGAGTGTCTGGGGTGTGCCTGGGGTGTCTGGAGTGGACCTGGGGTGTTTGAGTGTACCTGGGGAGTGTCAAGGTGTACCTGGGGAGTGTCAGAGGTATGCTTGGGAATGTCAGCGGTGTACCTGGGGTGTTAGAGGTGAGGGAGTGACAGAGGTACCTAGGAGTGTCAGAGGGGTGCCTGGGGTGTCAGAGGTGTACCTGGGAGTATCGGAGGTGTGCTTGGGGTGTCAGGGTGTACCTGGGGAGTGTCAGAGGTGTGCCTGGGAGTGTCGGAGGTGTACCTGGGGTGTCAGGTGTGCCTGGGGTGTTTAAAGTGTGCCTGGGGAGTGTCTGGGGTGTACCTGGGGTGTCTGGAGTGTGCCTGGGAGTGTTTGAGGTTGACCTGGGAGTGTCAGCGGTGTGCCTGGGAGTGTTAGAGGTGTATCAGGAGTGACAGAGTACCTGGGAGTGTCAGAGTCTACCTGGGACCGTGAGTGTTCCGGAGTGTCTGCGGTGTCCTGGGAGTGTCAGAGGTGTGCCTGGGGAATTGTCAGGGGTGTGACTGGGATGTTGGAGGTGTAACTGGGAATGTCAAGGTGTGCCAAGGTGTATCTGGGTGTCAAAGTGTGCCTCTGAGTGTCAGAGGTGTGCCAGGTGTCAGAGGTGTGCCTCAAGGTGTCAGAGATGTGCCTGGAGTGGTGTGTGGTGTCTGGGGTGTCGGACGTGTGCCTGGGGTGTGGGGTGTGCCAGGGAATGTCAGTGGTGTGCCTGGGAGGTGTCAGGAGGTGTGCCTGGGGAGTGTCAGAGGTGTACCTGGGAGTGTCAGGGTTTGCCTGAGAGTGTCAGGGTGTCAGGGGGTGGAGTGTCGGAGGTATGGCTGGGAATGTCAGGGGGTGTGCCAGGAAGTGTCAGTGGAGTACCTGGGAGTCTCTCCAGGTGTGCCTGGGGTGACAGGAGGTGTGCCTGGGGTGTCACAGGATTGCCTGGGATTGTGAGGTGTACCTGGCAGTGTCAGGGATGTGCCTGGGGTGTCGGAGGTGTACCTGGGAGTGTCTGGGTTTGCGGGGTTGTGAGTGTGCCTGTGGTGTCAGGGTGTGCCTGGGGTGACAGAGATGTGCCTGGGGTGTCAGAGGTGTGTCTGGGGTGTCGGACATCCATCTGGGAGTGTCAGAGGAGGTGTGCCAGTGTCCAGAGGTGTACCTGGGAGTGTCGGAGGTGTGCCTGGGGGTGTCTGGTGTACCTGGGGAGTGTGTGAAGTGTCCTGAGTGTGCAGGTGTGCACAGAGGTGTCTTAGGTGTGCAAGTGTTTGGGGGTGTGCCTGGGGTGTCAAGGTGTGCTTGTGGTGTCAGGTGTGTGGGAATGTCAGCGTGTGCCTGGGGTGTGAGGTGCCATGGGAGTGACCAGAGGAGTGCCTAGGAGTGTCAGAGTGTGCCTTGGGTGTCAGAGGTGTGCAGAATTATCAGGTGTGCTTGGGAGTGTCAGAGTGTGCAAGTGTCAGAGGTGTGCCTGGGAGTGTCGGAGGTGTGCCTGGGGTGTCGAGTCTGCCTGGAGTGTGAGAGTGTGCCTGGGGAGTGTTTGGGGTGTACCTGGGGAGTGTCTGGAGTGTACCTGGGGTGTTTGAGGTGTACCTGGGAGTGTCAAAGGGTGCACCTGGGAGTGTCAGTGGTGTACCTGGGAGTATCAGGTGTGCCTGGGAGTGTCAGGAGGTGTGCCTGGGAGTGTCAGAGGTGTGCCTGGGGTTTTTGGGGTGTTCCTGGGGTGTCTGGAGTGTGCCTGGGGTGTCTGGTGTGCTGCGGTGTCAGAGGGTGCTTGGGAGTGTCGGGTGTGCCTGGGGAGTGTCGGAGGTGTGCCTCAGGGGTGTCAAGGTTTGGTCAGGGAATGTCAGTGGAGTTGCTTGGGGTGTCTGAGGTGTGCCTGGGTGTGTCAGGGTCTGCCTTGGAGTGTCAGAGGTGTGCCTGGAAGTGTCAGAGGTGAGACCTGGAGTTGTCAAAGTGTGTAACTGGGTAGAGTGTAACACCAGGAGTGTGAGAAGTGGTTGCCTGGGGTGTCAGGGGTGTGCCTAGCAGTGTCAGCAGTGTGCCTGGGAGTGTCGGTGTGCCAGTGAATGTTAGTGGAGTGCCTGGGGTGTCAAGGTGTGCCTGGGAGTGTCAGAGGTGTGCCTGGAAGTGTCAGAGGTGTGCCTGGGAATGTCAGAGTGTACCTGGGAGTGTCAGGTGGCTTGCAGGGTGTGAGAGTGTGCCAGTGTCAGGGGTGTGCCAGGGGTGTCAGTGGGTGCCTGGAGTGTCAGGTGTGCCTGGGGGTGTCAGAGGTGGCATGCAGTGTCAGGGTGTACTGGAAGGTGTCAGGTGTGCCTGGGGTGTCAGATGTGCCTGGGAGTGTCAGAGGGTGGATCTGAGGAGTGTGGACGTGTGTCTGGGAGTGTCAGAGGTGTGCCTGGGGTGCTGAGTGTCCCTAGGGTGCCAGAGGTGTGCCTGGGGTGTCAGAGGTGCACTGGGAATGTCAGTGTGCACTTGGGTGTCTGAGCGTGTGCCTGGGTGTCTGAGGTGGCCTGGCAGTGTCTGAGGTGTGCCTGGCAGTGTCAGCGGTGTGCGGTGTCAGCGGTGTGACTGAGTGTTGGGGGTGTGTAAGGGTGACAGAGATTGCCTGGGAGTGTCAGAGGTCTGCCTGGGGAATGTGAGAGGTGTTCCTGGGAGTGTCTGCGGTGTGCCTGGGGTGTCAGAGGTGGCAGGTGTCAGGGTGTAACTGGGAGTGTTTGGAGTGTGACAGGGAATGTCAAGGTGTGCCAGGGAGTGTGGATGTGCCTTGGAGTCTCAAGGTGTGCCTGGGGAGTGTCAGGGGTGTGCCTGGAAGTGTCAGGGGGTGTGCCTGGGAGTGTCAGAGGTGTGCCTGGGTGTCAGGAGGTGTGGTTGGGTGTGAGAGTGTGTGGGGGGTGTGCAAGGGTGTCAGTGGGTGCAAGTGTCAGAGGTGTGCCTGGGGGTGTCAGGTGTGCCTGGGTGTCAGAGGTGTCCTGTAGTGTCAGAGATGTGCCTAGGGTGTCAGGAGGTGTATCTGGGAGTGTCAGAGGTGTGCCTGGGAGTGTCAGAGATGTGCCTATGTCGGAGGTGTGCCTGGAGTGTGAAAGTGTGCCTGGGGAGTGTCAGGGGTGTGCTTGCAGTGTCAGAGGGTGTGCCTGGGGAGTGTCAGATGTGTGCCTGGGGTGTCGGAGGTGTGCCTGCGAGTGTGAGAAGTGTGCCTGGGATTGTCTGGGGTGTTCAGGGTTGGGGTGTGCTTGGTGTCTAAGGTTGTGCCTGGGGTGTCGTGTGGTGTGCCTGGGGTGTCAGGGGTGTGCCTAGGAATGTCAGAGGTGTGCACTGGTGTCAGAGGTGTGCCTGGGGTGTCAGGTGTACCTGGAGGAGTGTGCATGGGAGTGTCTGGGGTGTGCCTGGGGTGTCAGGGTGTAGCTGGGGTGTTGGAGGTGTAACTGGGAATGTCAAGGTGTGCCAGGGTGTCAGTGGAGTACCTTGGGTCTCAAGGTGTGCCTGGGGTGTCAAGGTGTACCTGCAGTGTCAGAGGTGTGCCTAGTGTCAGAGATGTGCCTGGAAGTGTAAGTGGTGTGTCTGGGGTGTCGGACGTGTGCCTGGGAGTGTCAGAGGTGTACCAGGGAATGTCAGTGGTGCCTGGGGAGTGTCAGGGTGTGCCTGGGGAGTAGTCAGAGGTGTGCCTGGGGTGTCAGAGGTTTGCCTGAGAGTGTCAGGGGTGTAGGGGGAGTGTCGGAGGTATGGGAATGTCAGAGGTGTGCCAGGAGTGTCGGTGGGAGCCTGGGAGTCTCAAGGTGTGCAGGTGTCGGAGGTGTGCTGGGGTGTCACAGGATTGCCTGGGATTGTGAGGTGTGCAGAGGTGTGCCTGGGGTGTCGGAGGTGTGCACAGGTGTCTGCAAGTTGCCTGGGATTGAGGGTGTGCCTGGCAGTGTCAGAGGTGTGCCTGGGGTGACAGAGATGTGCCTGGGGAGTGTCAGAGGTGTATCTGGGAGTGTCGGACATCCACCTGGGAGTGTGTCAGAGGTGTACCAGGGGTATCAGGGTGTGCCTGGGTGTCGGAGGTGTGCCTGGGGTGTCGGAGGTGTGCCTGGGGGTGTGTGAGTGTGCCTGGGGGTGTGTGCCTGGGGTGTCTGGAGTGTGCCTGGGTGTTTGGGGTGTGCCTGGGGTGTCAAGGTGTGCAAGTGTCAGAGTGTGGTTGGAATGTCAGCGGTGCCTGGGGTGTTAGGGTGTATCAGGGGTGACAGAGGAGTGCCTGGGAGTGTCAGTGGTGTACCTGGGGAGTGTCAGAGGTGTGCCTGGGAGTGTCAGGGGTGTGCTTGGGGTGTCAGAGGTGTGCCTGGGGTGTCAGAGATGTGCTGGGGTGTCAGGGGTGTGCCTGGGCGTGTCAGGAGGTGTGCCTGGGGTGTGTGAAGTGTGCCTGGGGTGTTTGGGGTGTGCCTGGGTGTGTGTGCCTGGGTGTTTGGTGTGCCTGGGGAGTGTCAAGGTGTGCCTGGGGTGTCAGAGGTGTGCTTAGAATGTCAGCGGTGTGCCTGGGGTGTTGAGGTGTATCAGGGAGTGACAGAGGTGCCTAGGAGTGTCAGAGGTGTGCCTGGGGTGTCAGAGGTGTGCCTGGGGTTTTGGGGTGTTCCTGGGAGTGTCTGGGGTGTGCCTGGGGGAGTGTCTGAGGTGTACCTGGGAGTGTCAGAGGTGTGCGGGGTTTCAGAAATGTGCCTGGGGTGTCAGGGTGTACCAGGAGTGTCAGTGGGTACCTGGGAGTTTTCAGAAGTGTGCCTGGGAGTGTCAGGTGTGCATGGAGTGTCAGAGGTGTGCCTGGAGTTTCAGCGGTGTGCCTGGGAGTGTCGGAGGTGTGCTGAGGTGTGAAAGTGTGCCTGGTGTCAGAGGAGTGTGCAGTGTGCAAGTGTCAGATGGTGTGTGCCTGAGGTGTCAGTGGCTGCCGGTGTGAAGTGTGCCTGGGGTGTCTGGTGATCCTGAGGTGTCTGAGGGTGTGGGAGTGTGTAAGGTGTGCCTGGGGTGTCAGTGGTGTGCCTGGGGTGTCCGGGGTGTGCCTGGGGAATGTCAGAGGTGTGCCTGGGTGTCAGGTGTGCCTGGGGTGTCAGAGGTGTGCCTGGGGTGTCGGAGGTGTGCCTGGGAGGTGAGGGTGTGCATGGGGTGTGCTGGGGTGCCTGGGGATGTCAGAGGTGTGCCTGGGTGTCGGAGGTGTGCCTGGGGTGTTAGAGGTGTGCCTGTGAATTTCGGAGGTGAACACCTGTAGTGTCGGTGGAGTGCACTGGGGTGTCAGAGGTGTGCACAAGTGTCAGAGGTTGACTAGTGTCAGAGGTGTGCCTGGGGTGTCAGAGGTGTGCACTTGGTGTCAGGATGTGCCTAGAAGTGGTGTCAGAGGTGTCTCAGGTGTCGGACGTGTCTGGGGTGTCAGGAGGTGTGCCAGGGGATGTGGGTGGGTGCCTGGGGAATGTCGGCGTGTGCCTGGGGTGTCTGGGGTGTCCTGGGAGTGTCAGAGGTGTGCCTGGGGAGTTAGCAGAGGTGCACTTGGGAATGTCAGAGGTGCCTGGGGAGTGTCAGAGTGCTGGGGAGTGTCTGGGATTACCTGGGATTGTGAGAGGTGTGCCTGGCAGTGTCAGAGGTGTGCCTGGGGTGACAGAGATGTGCCTAGTGTCAGGGGTGTCTGGGGTGTCGGACATCACAGAGTGTCAGGGAGGTGTGCAGGGGTGTCAGAGTGTGCCAGTGTCGGAGTGTGCCTGGGTGTCAGGTGTGCCTGGGGTGTGTGGGGAGTGTGCCTTGGGGTGTCTGGGGTGTGCCTGGGGAGTGTCTGGGTGTGCCTGGGGTGTTTGGTGTGCCTGGGGTGTCAGGGTGTGCCTGGGGTGTCAGGGTGTGCTTGGGAATGTCAGCAGTGTGCCTGGGAGTGTTGGGGGTGTCTCAGGGGTGACAGAGGGAGTATCTAGGGTGTCAGAGGTGTGCCTGGGAGTGTCAGAGGTGTGCCTGGGAGTGTCAGGAGGTGTGCTTGGGGTGTCAGAGGTGTGCACCTGGGTTGTCAGAGATGTCAGAGTGTCGGAGGTGTGCCTGGGCGTGTCAGGGGTGAACCTAGGAGTGTCGGGGTGTGCCTGGGGGTGTCAGAGTGTGCAGGTGTCTGGGGTGTACCTGGGGTGTCAGAGGTGCACCTGGGGTGTGCGTGTGTGCAGGGTGTCAGGTGCCTGGGGCATCAGAGGAATGCCTGGGAGTGTCAGGGTGTGCTTCAGGAATGTCAGCGGTGTACCAGGGTGTTGGGGGTGTATCAGGGAGTGACAGAGGTACCTAGGAGTGTCAGAGGTGTGCCTGGGAGTGTCAGAGGTGTGCCTGGGGGTTTGGGGTGTTCCTGGGGTGTCTGGGGTGTGCCTGGGGTGTTTGGGGTGTGCCTGGGGGTGTCAAGGTGTGCCTGGGGTGTCAGAGGTGTGCTTGGGGATGTCAGCGGTGTGCCTGGGGTGTGGGGTGTATCAGGGGGTGACAGAGGTACCTGGGAGGGTGTCAGGTGTGCCTGGTGTCAGAGGTGTGCCTGGGGTTTGGGGTGTTCCTGGGAGTGTCTGGGGTGTGCCTGGGGGTGTCTGGGGTGTGCCTGGGGTGTCAGAGGTGTGCCTGGGAGTGTCAGAGGTGTGCCTGGGGTTTTGGGGGTGTTCCTGGGGAGTGTCTGGGGTGTGCCTGGGGTGTGAAGTGTGCCTGGGGGAGTGTCAGAGGTGTGCCTGGGAGTTTCAGAAATGTGCCTGGGAGTGTGGGGGTGTGCCAGGGGAGTGTCAGTGGGTATGCCTGGGATTGTCAGAAGTGTGCCTGGGGTGTCGGAGGTGTACATGGGTGTCAGGAGGTGTGCCTGGCAGTGTCAGCGGTGTACCTGGGAGTGTCGGAGGTGTACTGAGAGTGTGAAAGTGTGCCCTGGGGGTGTGGGGTGTGCTTGGAGTGTCAAGGTGTACCTGGGGTGTCAGATGTGTACCTGAGAGTGTCGGAGGTGTGCCTGCAGGTGTGAAGTGTGCCTGGGGTGTCTGGGGTGATCCTGGGGTGTCTGGGGGTGTGCTTGGGGGTGTCTAAGGTGTGCCTGGGGTGTCAGTGGTGTGCCTGGGGTGTCAGAGGTGTGCCTGGGGAATGTCAGGGGTGTGCCTGGGGTGTCAGGGGTGTGCCTGGGGGTGTCGGGAGGTGTGCCTGGAGGTGAGAGTGTGCATGGGGTGTCTGGGGTGTGCCTGGTGTCAGAGGTGTACCTGGGTGTCGGAGGTGTGCCTGGGGTGTTGGGGTGTGCCTGTGATTTCGGAGGTGTGCCTGTGAGGTGTCAGTGGAGTGCCTGGGGTGTCAGAGGTGTGCCTAGGGGTGTCAGAGGTGTGCCTGGGGTGTCAGAGGTGTGCAAATTATCAGAGGTGGCAGGTGTCAGAGATGTGCCTAGGGGTGTCAGAGGTATCTGGGAGTGTCGGACGTGTATCTGGGAGTGTCAGAGGTGTACCAGGGAATGTGGTGGAGTACCTGGGAATGTCAGCGGTGTGCCTGGGAGTGTCTGGGTGTCCTGGGGAGTGTCAGAGGTGTGCCTAGTGTCAGAGTGCACTTGGGATGTCAGAGGTGCACCTGGAGTGTCAGCAGTGTAACTGGGAGTTTAGAGGTGTATCAAGGAGTGACAGAGGTACCAGTGTCAGAGGTGTACGGGAATGTGAGAAGTACCTGGGAGTGTCTGCGGTGTGCCTGGGAGTGTCAGAGGTGTACCTGGTAGTGTCAGGGGTGTAACTGGGAGTGTTGGAGGTGTAACTGGAATGTCAAGGTGTGCCAGGGAGTGTCAGTGGGTACCTGGGAGTCTCAAGGTGCCTGGGGAGTATCAGAGGTGTACCTGGGAATATCGGAGGTGTACCTGGGGTGTCGGAGGTGTGCCTGGGGTGTGTGTGCCTGGGGTGGGGTGTGCAAGTGTCTGTGGTGTGTGTTTGGGGTGTGCCTGGGGTGTCAAGGTGTGCCTGGGTGTCAGAGGTGTGCTTGGGAATGTCAGCGGTGTACTGGGTGTTGGGGGTGTGTCAGGGGATGACAGAGGTGCCTGGGGTGTGAGAGGTGTACCTGGGAGTGTCAGGGGTGTGCCTGGGGTTTTGGGGTGTTCCTAGGGTGTCTGGGGTGTGCCTGGGGTGTCTGGGGTGTGTCAGATGTGTGCCTGGTTTCAGATATGTACCTGGGGAGTGTCAGGGGTGTGCCAGGGAGTGTCAGTGGAGTGCCTGGGGTGTCAGAAGTGTACGCAGGTGTCGGAGGTGTACATGGGTGTCGAACCTGGCAGTGTCAGCAGTGTGCCTGGGAGTGTCAGGTGTGCCTGAGAGTGTGAAAGTGTGCCTGGGAGTGTCAGGGTGTACCTGCAGTGTCAGGGGTGTGGGGTGTCAGATGTGTGCCTGGGGAGTGTCAGGTGTGCCTGCGAGTGTGAAGTGTGCCTGGGGGTCTCTGGGGTGTTCTGGGGAGTGTCTGGGGTGTGCTTGGGGTGTCTGGGGTGTACCTGGGAGTGTCAGATGTGTGACCTGGGGTGTCAGAGGGTGTGCCTGGGGTGTCAGAGGTGTGCCTGGGAGTGTCAGAGGTGTGCCTGGGGAGTGTCGGAGGTGTGCCTGGGGTGTGAGAAGTGTACATGGGGGTGTCTGGGGTGTGCCTGGGGTGTCAGAGGTGTGCCTGGGGTGTCAGGGTGTGCCTGGGGTGTCAAGGTGTACCTGTGAATGTCGGGTGTGCCTGTGAGTGTCAGTGTGCCTAGAGTGTCAGGTGCCTGGGGAGTGTCAGTGTGCTTGGGATTGTCAAGGTGTACCTGGCAGTGTCGGCAGTGTACCTGGGAGTGTCTGGGGTGTGCCTGGGGTGACAGAGGTGTGCCTGGGGTGTAGAGGGTGCACTTTGGAGTGTCTGAGGTGCTGTGGGGTGTCTGGGGTGCCTGGGGTGTCTCAGGTGTGCCTGGCAGTGCCTGGTGTGCCTGGGTGTCTGAGGTGGACCTGGGGTGTCACCGGTGTAGGTGTTAGAATTGTATCAGGGAGTTACAGAGGAGTATCTGAGGTGTCAGAGGTGTACCTGGCAGTGTGAAGTATGTGCCTGGGGTGTGAGGTGTGCCTAGGGTGTGGGGTGTTCCTGGGAGTGTCAGAGTTGTGCCTGGGGTGTCAGAGGTGTGCCTTGGAGTGTCAGAGGGTGCACCTGGGTGTCAGAGGTGTGCCGCAGGTGTGGGGAGGTGTGAGGTGTGAGTGTGCCTGGGAGGTGTCAGGGGTGTTCCTGGGAGTGTCGGAGGTGTACCTGGCATTGTCAGCGGTGTAAGGAGTGTCAGAGGTGTATCAGGGAATGTCAGTGGGTACCTGGGGAGTGTCAGAGGTGTACCTGGGAGTATCGGAGGTGTGCCTGGGTGTCAGAGGTGTACCTGAGTGTCAGAGGTGTGCCTGGGGTTTTGGGGTGTTCTAGGGTGTCTGGGGTGTACCTGGGGTGTCAGATGTGTGCCTGGGGTTTCAGATATGTCCTGGAAGAGTGTCAGGGGTGTGCCAGGGAGTGTCAGTGGAGTACCTGGGAGTGTCAGAAGTGTACCTGGGGTGTCGGAGGTGTACATGGGTGTCAGAGGTGTGTGCCTTGCAGTGTGCGGTGTGCCTGGGGTGTCGGAGGTGTATATTGGCGTGGCCGTGATAGTTATTTACACTGTCAGTACACTTATCGTATCTTATACGTCAATACACTTCTATTACGTCTTAAGGGCGACTTCTCAAACACTGCTTCGCTACAACTCTTTATTAATTAACGACATGACATGGACACATTAATAACACCTTCTATTGAAGTTACTAGGACATTATGTTTACGTTACTAGGACATCATATTACGTTACTAGACACTCTGATTCTCGGACACGAACATGAAATGAATACACTTCCCACGTAAGTAACTCATCCCACGGAAAGCTCTGACAAACACTCACGTGACCTAGGGGAGGCCTAGCAGGTAGTCTGCTTAGCGGGACCACTGGTGTCGGGAGGGCGCCTGCTTAGCTGGGACACCGGAGGGAAGTCTCGGTCCTGACCGGAGGCGGCTTGCCTCCGGCCCTGACTTCGCTGGAGCAGGACTGGTGGTGTCGTAGCTGGCCACCTTGTTACAAGACAACTCTCTCTCTGCGAATCCTCGAGGGAGGACCAGGACGTCCTATATATTGGGAAGCGAGCCGTCAGGTTCAGCTGGCCTGGGGGGCGGCGAAGGGTCTCTTTACATTTGACCCCGCAAATGTGCGGTCAGGCCTGGACCTTTTCAGAACTATCTGGGAAAGTCATCAGGTGGGGCCATGTGTATATTGGGAGAGCAACCGTGAGAGTTCCCCTACACTTGACTTCCCAAACGTCGGGCCAGACTGGAGTTTCTGAGATGTAAGGAGAAGTCGTCAGGTGGGGCCGTGTAACACGAGAGGCCTTGAGTTGGGCTCCAAGGGTTACAAGTGACCTGGCTAATTGTGAGGTCAGGTCTGGACTTCTTTCTGCGGGGTAGGTTATTGTATATTGGGAGAGAGTCGGCTGGTGCCTTCTTACATGTGTGACATGGGAGGGGGAGCTAGTTGGTTTACAATCCTTGGTCAACCGCAGAGTTACCCTATACTTGCCCTCGGCTAATGTCCGGTCAGACTGGAGTTTCTCAGATGTAAGCTGTGGTCTGACAAACCATCACTACACCTCCCGCCAAGACCAAAGCTTTCATGCTCAGAGAACTGATGACACATTTAAAGTAGACAGTAACATCATGTGCAGTATCTAATATAGTCCCTGAGGCGATAATGCATCCTTACATTTTACAAATTATAACCCTAGAGATGTATGTTTTTCTACTGGCATAGTTTGATCTGACAAAGCTTACTATACCTCCCGCCAAGATTAAAGCTTCTATGACAGGAGAAAAAAATAAAATACATACACAGTAAGTGAACATAGAGTGATCTAAAGATCCTTCATAGTGTCCGAGGCAAACTTGCAACTCACATTCTACAAACAAAATCAGGTGTTACATTGCCAAACCAGGCCGTGTCAAAATAATAATTCATCTCAGTCAGTAGATGGCTACAACATTGTGTTTCGTAGTGCAAACCATTGATCAAATGAACTCATAGAAAAAGTGACTAATCTTTTTTTTAAAAAACATTCTTTGTAGTACATGTTAACAAAAATCAGAGAATGAAATACTTCATACAAAATGCTCCTGCTTAACATGTTAGGGTGTTATATCTTTTTATTACACATCAGCAACATCAACAACATCAGTACATTTGTTGGGTCCAGCATGGCTCAAGTCCTCCATCCAGCTGGTATCTGAAAATAAGGAATGCTGGCAGCACAACAACGGTAGTCGATTGGTCCTTCTGATTATCCACTTTTCATCGTCGACTTTCTTCTGATGTCAGCACAGCGTCTCTTCTGTCTTCACATAGCACGTTTTTCCTTCTTCAATACCGCACTTTGTAGGTCGTGTCACCACATCTGACTTCTTCACACTTCCTCCTGGTTTCTATAATATTCCAGATGATTTTTCTGTTCACCTGCGCTTCCTCTACGTTTAGAGCATTTTCATATTCCAGACGATTTTTCTGCTCGTCTGCGTTTCTTTATACATCTTCGTTTTCCGTCATATTCCAGATGAATTTTTCTGCTCCATCTGTATTTCTTTATACATCTTCGTTTTCAACATATTCCAGACGATTTTCTGTTCATCTGCCGCCGGCCCTCTCCGGCTGGGATGAAGCCGGTCCACTGTTTGGGCTGTCGTCTCATTAGATAACTCGTAAGGCAGGTTCCGCGGACCAGGCCTCGCCCTCCGTACGTGAGTGTCGGCGAGACCAAAGACCGTCCTGTCTTACACCTTCCACAGTGGTGAATCCCTCCCTGGCTGGGCTCACCAGGGTTCGTTGTGTGGCACT
This sequence comes from Homarus americanus, assembly GCF_018991925.1. Taxonomy (NCBI): domain Eukaryota; kingdom Metazoa; phylum Arthropoda; class Malacostraca; order Decapoda; family Nephropidae; genus Homarus; species Homarus americanus. The sequence goes on along the minus strand of NW_024711714.1, from coordinate 48,998 downwards.
TCATTCCACACTCCTTAACTTCCTAGTAGAAAAATATAAACTCTTCTTAATCCTAGACCAGGTAGGACTTGAAAGAAGTGGGGTGGTGCGTGGCGGGGGTGGTGCTGCATTCCTCACGCTGCTTCTTCTCTTCGTATATGTGCTGTGGACGGATTCCGGCTAGCCATGGGGCGGTACTGTGTGTGACATTTGACAGAAACAATCCGAAAGGGATGATGGATTAGTTGGAAGTGCATTCGCAAAAAGAAACAAATATTTACTTTATAAGTTACGTCAATGTTTGGTAGCTATTATTTCCGTCACGACAATTTTCTCATTAGGCTGGGTCGGGGAGTGAAGCTCTGCTCATTACATTGAATATTATTTATCACTACGCGTCAAAGAGAACATTACAAATCATACTAGCATAAAAACACACTGAGTGAAGCTCTGTAATTATCGCAATATTAAGTAACACTAACCACCGATTTCAAAGCATAACTCACGGGACAAAACATATGGGGATTGGTGGTCACAGCGACCTAGGGGAGGCGAGGCGGGGCGCGGCTGCGGAGCGCGGCTGGCCAGGCCGGCGCGGCGCGGGGCGGGGCGGGGTGGGGCGAGGCGTGGCGGGTGAGGTGGGGGGAGCCGGGGCGTGGTTGATCGGGCCAGGCCGGGGCTTTGCGGGGCGGGGCGGGGCGGGGCGGGGCGGGGCGGAGCGGGGTAGGGCAGGGCAGGGCGGAGCGAGGCGGGAACGGATGGGTACGGAGGGTGAGGTGAGGGTTAGGACAGGGAGGAGGATGTAGGTTAAAAGACATGTTAAGTTATAACAGTTAGTACAGACACCGCTTTCATAACTGAAACAATTTCTACGTTCAACACTGACCAACAATCAAACTGCTCTTGGGCTACTGAGAATGTCACAGATCGCGGGGGACACTGAGAAATCACGTTAAGCACTGAACATATTTCTAGAAAAAAAAAATTCGCGCATACCACGACGAGAGACATTTACTTGAGCTGTAGCGGTGACACACTAGGCCACTTTTCACGCTACGACACGGGAATTACTTATTACACAATTGTAGACAAACTTAGACTGAAACAAATGAAGGATGAAACGAGCCAGGTGTTATGGCTAACCGAGGGAAGGCGTGAGTTTACGTTAAGTTCGCTGCTACCATTATAATAACTAAGCGAGGGAGGCGTGAATTACATATATAGTTCGCTGTCACCTATAACAAGAGACAAGGAGAGCGTGAATTACATATAGTTCGCTGTCACCTATATAATGTAACTATATCTTGCATGAACTCCTTATCACGCACTTTCGAACAATACTCAAACAACGAGTCAGGTGTTATGGCTAAAATGAGGGAGGGCATGGGTTTACGTTAAGTACACTGTTACCAATAACAAGGGACAAGGGAAGCGTGAATTACGTATAGTTCGCTGTCACCTATAACAAGGGACAAGGAAGGCGTGGGTTACACATAGTACGCTGCCGCCATTGTAATGCGACAAACTTTTAAGAGTAGAAGATATAGAGATAGAGTATAAAGAGAGGAAGACTTTGGTAGCGTGGCCGTGATAGTTATTTACACTGTCAGTACACTCATCGTATCTTTATACATCAATACACATCTATTACGTTCTTAAAGGCGACTTCTTAAACACTGCTTCGTTACAACTCTTTATTAATTACGAACATGACATGGACACATTAATAACACCTTCTATTGAAGTTACTAGGACATTATATTTACGTTACTAGGACATCATATTACGTTACTAGACACTCTGATTCTCGGACACGAACATGAAATGAATACACTTCCCACGTAGGTAACTCATCCCATGGAAAGCTCTGACAAACACTCACGTGACCTAGGGGAGGCCTAGCAGGTAGTCTGCTTAGCGGGACCACTGGTGTCGGGAGGGCGCCTGCTTAGCTGGGACACCGGAGGGAAGTCTCGGTCCTGACCGGAGGCGGCTTGCCTCCGGCCCTGACTTCGCTGAGCAGCACTAGTGGTGTGTAGCTGGCCACCTTGTTACAAGACAACTGCTTCTCTGCCAATTCGCGAGGGAGGACCAGGACGTCCTATATATTGGGAAGCGAGCCGTCAGGTTCAGCTGGCCTGGGGGGCGGCGAAGGGTCTCCTTACATTTTGACCCCGCAAATGTGCGGTCAGGCCTGGACTTTTTCAGAACTATCTGGGAAAGTCATCAGGTGGGGCCATGTGTATATTGGGAGAGCAACCGTGAGAGTTCCCCTCCACTTGACTTCCCAAACGTCGGGTCAGACTGGAGTTTCTGAGATGTAAGGAGAAGTCATCAGGTGGGGCCGTGTGACACGAGACATAGCAAGTTGGGCTCCAAGGGTTACAAGTAGCCTGGCTAATTGGCGAGATGAGTCTGGACTTCTTTCTGCAGTGTTGGTTATTGTATATTGGGAGAGTCGGCTGGTGCCTTCTTACATGTGTGTGACATGGGAGGGAGCTAGTTAGTTTACAATCCTTGGTCAGCCCGCAGGTTACACTATGCTTGCCCTCGGCTAATGTCGAATCAGACTGGAGTTTCTCAGATGTAAGCTGTGGTCTGACAAACCATCACTACACTGCAAGTGTCGGAGGGGAGGTGTACCTGGGAGTGTCAGATATGTACTTGGGAATGTCAGAGGTGTAACTGGGAGTGTCAGCGGTGTACCTGGGAGTGTCTGAGGTGTCCCTGGGAGGCTGAGGAGGTGCCTGGGATTAGAGGTGCACTTGGGAATGTCAGAGGTGCACCTTGGAGTGTCTGACGTGTACCTGGCAGTGTCTGGAGGTGTACCTGGCAGTGTCTGAGTGTACCTGGCAGTGTCAGCGGTGTACCTGGGAGTGTCAGCGGTGTACCTGGGAGGTTAGAGGTGTATCAGGAGTGACAGAGGAGTACCTGGGAGTGTCAGAGGTGTACCTGGGAATGTGAGAATTGTACCTGGGAGCTGTCTGCTGCACCTGGGAGTGTCAGAGATGCCTGGGAGAGTCAGGTGTACCAGGGAGTGTCAATGGAGTACCTGGGAGTGTCAGAGGTGTACCTGGGAGTCTCTGGAGGTACATGGAGTGTCAGAGGTGTACCTGGCAGTGTCAAGCGGTGTACCTGGGAGTGTCAGAGGTGTGCCTGGGAGTGTCTGAGGTGTTCGGGAGTGTCTGATGTGTACCTGGGAGTGTCTGAGGTGTACCTGGGAGTGTCTGAGGTGTACCTAGAAGTGTCAGAGAAGTACCAGAGTGTCACAGGAGTACCTGGGAGTGTGAGAGGTGTACCTGCGAGTGTGAGAGAGGTGCCTAGAAGTGTCTGAGGTGTACCAGGAGTGTCAGGAGGTGTACCTGGGAGTGTCTGAGGTACCTGGGATCTGAGGTACCTGGGAGGTCAGGGGAGAACCAGGGAGTGGAAAGAGGTGTACCTGGGAGGTCAAAGGTGTACCAGGAGAGTCTGAGGTGTACCTGGGAGTGTCAGAGGTACCAGGGAGGTCAGAGGAATACCTAGGAGGCTCAGAGGTGTACCTGGGAGAGTGGGAGGTGTACCCAGGAGTACGGGAGGTTTACCTGGGAGAGTGGAGTTGTAACTGGGAGCGGCCGAGGCGGACCTGGGAGTGCCGGAGGTACCCTGGAAGTATCAGAGGTGTACCTGGGAGAGTCAGAGGTGTACCTGGGAGTGTCTGAGGTGTACCTGGGAGCAAGGAGGTGTACCTGGGAGGTCAGGTGTACCAGGGAGTGTCAGAGGTGTACCAGGAATGTCAGTGAGTACTTGGGAGTGTCAGAGGTGTACCTGGGAGTGTCATAGGGTGTACCTTGGAGGTGAGAGGTGTACCTGGGAGTGTCAGAGATGTGTACCTGGAAGTGTCGGTGGTGTACCTGGGAGTGTGAGAAGTGTACCTGGAGGTTCGGAGGTGTACCTGGGAGTGTCAGAGGTGTACCAGGTAATGTCAGTGGAGCACCAGGGAGTGTCAAAGGTGTACCTGCGAGTGTCAGAGGTGTACCTGGAAGTGTCAGAGGTACCTGGGAGTGTCAGAGGTGTACCTGGGAGTGGGAGGTGTACTTGGAAGTGTGAGATGTACGTGGGAGTGTCTGGGGTGTACATGGAGCATGTCAGAGGTGTACCTGGAAGTGCTCAGGGGTGTACCAGGGAGTGTCAGTGGAGTACCTGGGAGGTCAGAGGTGTACCGGGAGTGCCGAGGTACCTGGGAGTGTCAGAGGTGTACCTGGGAGGTCAGAGGTGTACCTGGGAGTGTCAGAGATGTACCTAGGAGTGTCAGAGGTGTACCTGGGAGTGTCTGAGGTGTACCTGGAGTGTATAGAACCAGGGAGTGTCAGAGAGTACCTGGGAGTGTCAGAGGTGTACCAGGAGTGTCAGTGGATTACCTGGGAGTCTCAAAGTGTACCTCGGAGTATCAGAGGTGTACCTGGGAATATCGGAGGTGTACCTGGGAATATCGGAGGTGCTCCAAGGAGGTTAGAGGTGTACCTGGGAGTTCTCAGAGGCTGAACCAGGGAGGTCAGAGAGTACCTGGGAGGTCGGGAGGTACCAGGGAGTGTCAGTGATTACCTGGGAGTCTCAAAGGTGACCTGGGGTATCAGAGGTGCACCGGAACGGGAGGTGTACCTGGGAATATCGGAGGTGTACCTGGAGCAGAGGTACCTGGGAGTCAGAGATGTACCTGGGAGTGTCAGATGTGTACCTGGGAGTGTCGGAGGTGTACCTGGGAGAGTCACAGAGTACCTGGGATTGTCAGAAGTGTACCTGGGTGTCAGAGGCACGGGAGGTCAGAGATGTACCTAGGAGGTCAGAGGTGTATCTGGGAGTGTCGGACGTGTATCTGGGAGTGTCAGAGGTGTACCAGGGAATGTCAGTGGAGTACTTGGGAGTGTCAGAGGTGTACCTGGGAGTGTCAGAGGTGTACCTTGGAGTGTCAGAGGTGTACCTGAGTGTCAGATGTGTACCTGGGAGTGTCGGTGGTGTACCTGGGAGGTGAGAGAAGTACTTGGGAGTGTCGGAGGTGTACCTGGGAGTGTCAGAGGTACCAGGTAATGTCAGTGAGTACCAGGGAGTGGTCAAGTGTACCTGCGAGTGTCAGAGGTGTACCTGAAGTGTCAGAGGTGTACCTGGGAGTGTCGGAGGTGTACTTGGGAGAAGTGTACGTGGGAGTGTCTGGGTGTACATGGGAGTGTCAGAGGTGTACCTGGGAGGTCAGGTGTACCAGGAGTGTTAGGAGTACCTGAGGTCAGAGGTGTACCTGGGAGTGTCAGAGGTGTACCTGGGAGTGTCAGGAGGTGTACCTGGGAGTGCAGAGGTGCACTGGGAGATGCTGGGCGGTGTACCCTGGAGTCTTAGAGAGGTGTATCAGGAGTGACAGAGGTACCTGGGAGTGTCAGATGTGTACCATGGAGTGTGAGAAGTGTACCTGGGAGTGGCTGGGTGGTGCACCGGAGTGTCAGAGGTGTACCTGGGAGTGTCAGGGGTGTACCAGAGTGTCAGTGGAGTACCTGGGAGTGTCACAGCTGTACCTGGGAGGTCGGGGCAAACTGGGAGTGCTCAGAGGTGTATCTGGGAGTGTCGGACGTTCCTGGGAGTGTCAGAGGTGTACCAGGAATGTCAGTGTAGTACCTGGGAGTGTCGGAGGGGACCTGGGAGGAGGTGTGCCTGGGAGTATCAGAGGTACCTGGGAGTGTCAAGGGTGTACCACAGGAGTGTCAGAGGAGTACCTGGGTGCATCAGAGATGTACCTGGGAGTGTCGGAGGTGTACATGGAGGGTCAGGAGGTGTACCTGGCAGTGTCACGGTGTACCTGGGAGTGTCAGGAGGTGTGCCTGGCAGTGTCTGCGAGGTGTACCTGGAGTGTCAGAGATGTACCTGGGAGTGTCAGAGGTGTACCTGGCAGCGTCAGCGGGGTACCTGGGCATGTCAGAGGTGTACCAGAAATGTCAGTGGAGTACCTGGGAGTGTCAAAGGTGTACCTGCAGTGTCAGAGGTGGACTTGGGAGTGTCAGAGATGTACCTGGGAGCAAGCGAGGTATTTGGGAGTGTCGGACGGTACCTGGGAGTGTCAGAGGTGTACCAGGAATGTCAGTGGAGTACTTGGGAGGTCTGAGGTGTACCTGGGTGTGTTAGAGGTTCACCTTGGAGTGTCAGAGGTGTACCTGGGAGTGTCAGAGGTGAACCTGGGAGTGTCAGAGGTGTACCTGGGAGTGTGAGAAGTGTAACTGGGAGTGTCGGAGGTGTACCTGGGAGTGTCGGAGGTGTACCTAGCAGTGTCAACGGTGTACCTGGGAGTGTCAGAGGTGTACCAGTAAATGTTAGTGGAGTACCTGGGAGTGTCAAAGGTGTACCTGCGAGTGTCAGAGGTGTACCTGTAATTGTCAGAGGTGTACCTGGGAGTGTCAGAGGTGTACCTGGGAGTGTCGGAGGTGTACTTGGGAGTGTGAGAAGGCACCTGGGAGTGTCAGGGGTGTACCAGGAGTGTCAGTGGAGTACCTGGGAGTGTCAGATGTGGCCCTGGGAGTGTCAGAGGTGTACCTGGAGATGTCAGAGGTGTACCTGGGAGGTCAGAGGCACCTGGGAGTGTCAGAGATGTACCTAGGAGTGTCAGAGGTGTATCTGGAGCTGCGGACGTGTATCTGGGAGTTTCAGGTGTACCAGTCAGTGGAGTACTTGGGAGTGTCAGAGGTGTACCTGAGTGTCAGGAGGAGGACCTGGGAGTGTCAGGAGGCACCTGGGAGTGTCGGAGGTGTACCTGGGAGTGTCAGAGGTGTACCTGGGAGTGTCGGGAGATGTGTACTTGGGAGTGTGAGAAGTGTACCTGGGAGTCTGGGGTGTACCTGGGAGGTCAGAGGTGTACCTGGGAGTGTCTGGGGTGTACTAGGAGGTTGTGAGTGCCTGGGAGTGTCGGAGGTGTACCTGGGAGTGTCAGAGGTGTACCTGGGAGTGTCAGAGGTGTACCTGGGAGTGTCAGAGATGTACCTGAGGAGTGTCAGAGGTGATCTGGGAGTGTCGGACGTGTATCTGGGAGTTTCAGGTGTACCAGGAATGTCAGTGGAGTACTTGGGAGTGCTCAGAGGTACCTGGAGTGTCAGAGGAGCACCTGGGAGTGCAGGAGGGTACCTGGGAGTGTCGGAGGTGTACCTGGGAGTAGAGAGGTGTACCAGGTAATGTCAGGAGTGCCTCAGGGAGTGTCAAAGGTACCTGGGAGTGTCAGAGGTGTGGAAGTGTCAGGGGTGTACCTGGGAGTGTCAGAGGTGTACCTGGGAGTGTCGGAGATGTACTTGGGAGTGTGAGAAGGTACCTGGAGTGTCTGGGGTGTACCTGGGAGTGTCAGAGGTGTACCTGGGAGTGTCTGGGGTGTACTAGGAGTGTCAGTGGAGTGCCTGGGAGTGTCCGAGGTGTACCTGGGAGTGTCAGAGGTGTACCTGGGAGGTCAGAGGTGTACCTGCGAGTGTCAGCGGTGTACCTGGGAGTGTAGAGGTGTATCAGGGAGTGCAGAGGAGTACCTGGGAGTGTCAGATGTGTACCTAGGGAGTGGCTGCGTGTACCTGGGAGTGTCAGAGGTACCTGGGAGGCCAGGTGTACCAGGGGAGTGCTGGGTGAGTACCTTGAGTGTCAGAGGTGTACCTGGGAGTGTCAAAGGTGTACCTGCGAGTGTTAGAGGTGTATCTGGGAGTGTCGACGTGTACCTGGGAGGGTCAGAAGTGTACCAGGGAATGTCAGTGGAGTACTTGGGAGTGTCTGAGGTGTACCTGGGTGTGTTGAGGCTCCTGCCTGGAGTGTTAGGAGGTGTACCTAGGAGTGTCAGAGGTGAACCTGGGAGTGTCTGGAGGTGTACTCAGAGTGTGAGAAGTGTGCCTGGGAGTGTCGGAGGTGTGCCCAGAGTGTCGGAGGTACCTAGCAGTGTCAGCGGTGTACCTGGGAGTGTCAGAGGTGTACCAGTAAATGTTAGTGGAGCACTGGGAGTGTTAAAGGTGTACCTGCGAGTGTCAGAGGTGTACCTGGAAGTGTCAGAGGTGTACCTGGGAGTGCAGCGGGTACCTGGGAGTGTCGGAGGTGTACTGGGAGTGTGAGAAGTGTACCTGGGAGTGTCAGGGCTCACCAGGAGTGTCAGTGGAGTACTTGGGAGTGTCAGAGGTGTACCTGGGAGGCCTGCAGCGGTGTACCTGGGGGTGTCAGAGGTGTACCTGGGAGTGTCAGAGGTGTACTGGGAGTTACAGAGATGTACCTAGGAGTGTCAGAGGTGTATCTGGGAGTGTCGGACGTGTATCTGGGAGTGTCAGAGGTGTACCTGGGAGTGTCTGAGGTGTACCTGGGAGTGTATGAGGTGAACCAGGGAGTGTCAGAGAAGTACCTGGGAGTGTCAGAGGTGTACCAGGGAGTGTCAATGGATTACCTGGGAGTCTCAAAGGTGTACCTGGGAGTATCAGAGGTGTACCTGGGAATATCGGAGGTGTACCTGGGAATATCAGAGGGGTACCTGGGAGGTCAGAGGTGTACCTGGGAGGTCAGAGATGTACCTGGGAGTGTCAGAGGTGTACCTGGGAGTGTCGGAGGTGTACCTGGGAGAGTCACAGGAGTACCTGGGATTGTCAGAGGTGTACCTGGCAGTGTCAGAGGTGTACCTGGGAGTGTCAGAGATGTACCTAGGAGTGTCAGAGGTGTATCTGGGAGTGTCGGACGTGTATCTGGGAGTGTCAGAGGTGTACCAAGGAGTGTCGGTGAAGTACCTGGGAGTGTGAGAAGTGTACCTGGGAGTGTCGGTGAAGTACCTGGGAGTGTGAGAAGTGTACCTGGAGTGTCGGAGGTGCCTGGGAGTGTCAGAGGTACCAGTAATGTCAGTGGAGTACCAGGGGTGTCAAAGGTGTACTCTGGAGTGTCAGAGGTGTACCTGGAAGTGTCAGAGGTGTACCTGGGAGTGTCAGAGGTGTACCTGGGAGTGTGGTACTTGAAGTGTGAGAAGTGTACGTGGGAGTGTCTGGGGTGTACATGGGAGTGTCAGAGGTGTACCTGGAGTGTCAGGGTGTACCAGGGAGGTGCAGTGGAGTACCTGGGAGTGTCAGAGGTGTACCTGGGAGGCCAGAGGTGTACCTGGGAGGTGGGGTGTACCAGGAGGTCAGTGAGACCTGGGAGTGTCAGAGCTGTACCTGGGAGTGTCAGGAGGTGTACCTGGGATTGTCAGAGGTGTATCTGGGAGTGCCAGACGTGTTCCTGGGAGTGCAGAGGTACCAGGAATGTCAGTGTAGTACCTGGGAGTCTCAAAGGTATACCCAGAGTATCAGAGGTGTACCTGGGAATATCAGAGGTACCTGAGTGTTTGAGGTGGGGAGTGTCTGGGTGTACCTGGGAGTGTTTGAGGTGTACCTGGAGGTTTGAGGTACCTGGGAGCAGGATGTACTTGGGAATGTCAAGGTGTACCTGGGAGTGAGGGAGGTACCTGGGAGTATCGGAGTTGCACCTGGGAGTCAGAAAGTACCTGGGAGTTTTTGGGGTGTTCTTGGGAGTGTCTGGGGTGTACCAGGGAGTGTCCGAGGTACCTGGGAGTGTCAGAGGTGACCTGGGAGCTCAGAGAGTTACCTGGGAGGTCAGGGGTGTACCAGGGAGTGTCAGTGGAGTACCTGGGAGTGTCAGAAGTACCTGGGAGTGTCTGAAACTGGGAGTGTCTGTACCTGGGAGTAAGCGGAGGTACCTGGGAGTGCTGAGGTACCTGGAGGCTGAGGTGTAGCCTGGAATGTCAGCTGTGTACCTGGGAGCATGTTAGAGGTGTATCAGGAGTGACAGAGAGTACCTAGGAGGTTCAGGTGTACCTGGGAGTGCTGGGTGTACCTGGGAGTATCGGAGTTGTACCTGGGAGGCCAGGAGGTGTACCTGGGAGTTTTGGGTGTTCTTGGGAGTGTCTGGGGTGTACCAGGGAGTGTCTGAGGTGTACCTGGGAGTGTCAGAGGTACCTGGAGTTTCAGAGAGTACCTGGGAGTGTCAGGGGTGTACCAGGGAGTGTTAGTGGAGCCTGGGAGGTCAGAAGTGTACCTGGGAGTGTCGGAGGTGCACATGGAGGTCAGAGTGCACTGAGTGTCAGGGTGCACCTGGGAGTGTCGGAGGTACTGAGAGTGTGAAAAGTGCACCTGGAGTGTCATGAGGTGTACCTGGGAGTGTCAGAGGTACCTGGGAGTGTCAGATGTGGCACCTGGGAGGTTGGAGGTGTACCAAGGAGTGTGGAGAAGTACCTGGGAGTGTCTGAGGTTTTCCTGGGAGGTTCAGAGTGTTCGAGGTGTACCTGGGAGTGTCAGGCACCTGGGAGGCCAGAGGTACCTGGGAGTGTCAGAGGTGTACCTGGGAGTGGCCAGAGAGGTGCAAAATTTAGAGTGCCGGGAGGTGTACCTGGGAGGTGAGAAGATGGGAGTGTCTGGGTGTACCTGGGAGTGTCAGAGGTGTACCTAGAGTGTCGGAAGCAAAACGAGAGTGTCAGAGGTACCTGGGAGTGTGTGACATGGGAGTCTCAGAGTGAACTAGGAGTGTCAGAGGAGCACCTGGGAGGTCAGAGGTGTACCAGGAGCATCAGGAGTACCTGGGAGTCTCAAAGGTGTACCTGGGAGCACCAGAGGTACCTGGGAACATCGGGAGCTGGTACCTGGGAATGGGAGGTGTACCTGGGAGTGTCTGAGGTGTACCTGGAAGTGTCTGTAGTATCTGGGAGCAAGTCACAGGAGTGGGCCTGGGATTGTCGAGGTGTACCTGCAGTGTTGGGAGGTGTACCTGGGAGTGTCAGAGATGTACCTGGAGCAAGCCAGGAGGCATCTGGGAGGCGGACGTGTACCTGGGAGCAAGTCAGAGGTGTACCAGGAAAATGTTGGTGGAGCATTTAGGAGGCCGGGGAGGTGTACCTGGGAGCAAGCCAGAGGTGTACTTGGAGTGTCAGAGGTGTTCTTGGGAGGTCAGGAGGTGTGCCTGGGAGTAAGCGGAGGTACCTGGGAGCGTGAGAAGTGTGGCCTGGGAGTGTCGGAGGTGTACCTGGGAGTGTCAGAGGTACCTGGGAGGTCAGAGATGTAACCTGGGAGTGTCAGAGGTGTACCTAGGCAGTGTCATGGGGTACCTGGTGTGTCAGAGGTGTACCAGGAAATGTCAGTGGAGTACCTGGGAGTGTCAAAGGTGTACCCAGTGAGTGTCAGAGGTGTACAGAGCTGCTTGTAGAGATGTACCTGGGAATGTCAGAGGTGTATCTGGGAGTGTCGGAATGGGTACCTGGGGAGTGTGAGAAGTGCATGATGGGAGTGTCTGGGGTGTACCTGGGAGTGTCTGGGGGTGTACTTGGGAGTGTCTGAGGTACCTGGAGCCAGAGGTGTGCCTGCGAGGTGAGAAGTGTACCTGGGAGCAAGGCTCAGTTTTCTGGGAGTGTCTGGGGTGTACTTGGGAGTGTCTGAGTACCTGGGAGGCCGGGGAGGTGTACCTGGGAGGCCAGAGGCACCTGGGAGTGTCAGAGGTGTACCTGGGAGCACAGAGGTGTGCCTTGGAGGTCGGAGGTGTACCTGGGAGTGTGAGAAGGCACATGGAAGTGTCTGGGTGGCCTGGGAGTGTCAGAGGTGTACCTGGGAGTGTCAGAGGTGCACCTGGGAGTGTCGGAGGTGCAGGAATCACGAGTGGGTGAGAAGGTACCTGGGAGTGTCTGGGGTTTTCCAGGAAGTGTCTGGGGGTGTACTTGGGAGGTCTGCTGAGGTGTACCTGGGAGTGTCAGAGGTGTACCTGGGAGGTCAGAGGTGTACCTGGGAGGCCAGTGTGGCCTGGGAGTGTCAGAGGCACCTGGAGCAAGTCGGAGGTGTACCTGGGAGTGTGGAGAAGCATGGGGAGTGTCTGGGGTGTACCTGGGAGTGCTGTGAGGTACCTAGGGAGTGTCGAAGGTGTACCTGAGAGTGTCAGAGGTGTACATGGGAGTGTCTGGTGTGCCTGGGAGTGTCAGAGGTGTACCTGGGGGTGTCAGAGGTGTACCTTGTGCAATGTCGGGAGGTGCATGTGAGTGTCGTGGAGGTGTACCTGAGAGTGTCGGAGGTGTACTCTGGAGTGCCAGAGGTGTACTTGGGAGGTCAGAGGTGTACTCTGCAGTGTCAAGTGGTACCTAGGAGCATCTGAGTACCTGGGGAGTGACAGAGTTCTGGAGGTCAGAGGTGTACTTGAGTGTCTGGAGGTGCACCTTTGGGAGTGTCTGAGGTACCTGGGGGTGTCTCATGTACCTGGCAACCCCTGGAGGTGTTCCTGGCAGTGTCTGAGGTGTGACCTGGGAGTGTCCCTGGTGTAACCTGGGAGCAGAATTGTATCAGGAGTTACAGAGGAGCATTCAGGAGGCCAGGTGGTGTACCTAGCAGTGTGAGAAGTGTACCTGGGAGTGCTGGGGAGGTGTACCTAGGGAGTGTCAGGTGTTCCTGGGAGTGCTGTGAGGTGTACCTGGGAGTGTCAGAGGTACCTTGGAGTGTCAGGAGGTGTACCTGGGAGCAAGCCAGAGGTGCACTCTGGAGTGTAGGAGGTGTAACTGAGAGTGTGAGAAGGCAGCCTGGGAGTAAGCGGTGGAGGTAAACCTGAGCAAGCGGAGGTACATGGCATTGCTGAAGGTAACGGGGTGAGTGTCAGAGGTGCACCAGGGAATGTCAGTGGAGCACCTGAGTGTCAAAGGTGCACCCTCGAGTGTCAGGAGGTGTACCTGGAGGTCAGGAGGTGCACCCAAGTGAAAGTGTCAGGAGGAGTGACTTTGGGAGTGTCGGGAGGTGTACCTGAGTGTCGGAGGTGTACCTGGAGGTCAAAGGCACCTGGGAGTGCTCAGGAGGTGTTCCTGGGAGGCTAGGCGGTACCTGGGAGTGCTTGGAGGTGTACCTGGGAGTGTCAGATGTGTACTTGGGGAATGTCAGAGGTGTACCTGGGAGTGCCCATGGTGTACCTGGGAGCAAGCCTGGGGTGTCCCTGGCAGTGTCAGAGGTGTGCCTGGGATTTTCAGAGAGGTGCACTTGGGAATGTCAGAGGTGCACCTGGGAGTGTCTGACGTGTACCTGGCAGTGTTCAAGGCATACCTGGCAGTGTCTGGAGGTGTACCTGGCAGTGTCAGCGGTGTAACTGGGAGTGTCAGGCGGTGCACCTGGGGAGTGTTAGGAGGTGCATCATGAGTGACAGAGGAGCACCTGGGAGTGTCAGGAGCAGTACCTGGGAATGTGGGAGAGAATTGTACCTGGGAGTGTCTGGTGGTGTACCTGGGAGTGTCAGAGATGTACCTGGGAGAGTCAGGGGTGCACCAGGGAGGTCAATGGAGTACCTGGAGTGTCAGGGAGGTACCTGGGGAGTCTCTGGAGGTACATGGAGGTCAGAGGTGTACCTGGCAGTGTCAGCGGTGTGGCCTGGGAGTAAGTCAGAGGTGTGCCTGGGAGTGTCTGAGGTGTTCCTGGGAGTGCCTGAGGTGTGCCTGGGAGCAGCCCAGGCACCTGGGAGGCTGGGGAGACCTGGGAGGCGGACGTGCGGTGCCTGGGAGTGTCAGGAGGTGTACCAGGGAATGCTGCAGTAGTACCTGGGAGTGCCGAAGGCAGACCTGGGAGTTCTGTGAGGGTGTACCTGGGAGCATCAGGAGGTGTAACCTGGGAGGTTAGAGGTGCATCAGAGTGATAGAGGAGCACCTGGGGAGGCCAGATGTACCTGGGAGTGTGGAGAAGTGTACCTGGGAGGCTGTGTACCTGGGAGTGTCAGAGGTGTACCTGGTGTGTGTCAGGGGTGTACCAGGGAGTGTCAGTGAGTACCTGGAGTGTCAGGAGGTGTACCTGGGAGTGCCAGAGGTGTACCTGGGAGTGTCAGGAGGTGTGTATCTGAGGTCGGACGAAACCCTGGGAGTGTCAGAGGTGTACCAGGGAATGTCAGTGTAGTGCACGGGGAGTGCCGGGAGGCGTGACCTGGGAGCACAGAGGTGTACCTGGGAGTATCAGGAGGTGTACCTGGGAGGTTGCAGGAGGTGTACCTGGGAGTGTCACGGGTGTACCAGGGGAGTGTCATCGAGGCCTGGGTGTACAGATGTACCTGGGAGTAAGCAGGTGTACATGGAGTGTCAGAGGTACCTGGCAGTGGCAGCGGTGTACCTGGGAGTGTCAGGAGGTTTGCCTGGGAAGTGTCTGAGGTGTCCTGGGAGTGTCTGAGGTGTACCTGGGAGTGTCTGAGGTGTACCTGGGAGTGTCAGAGGTATCTGGGAGTCGGACGTTCCTGGGAGTGTCAGAGGTGTACCAGGAATGTCAGTGTAGTACCTGGGAGTGTCGAAGTGACCTGGGAGTCTCAGAGGTGTACCTGGGAGCATCAGAGGTGTACTGGGAGTAATAGAGTACCAGAGAGTTGGAGGTGTACCTGGGAGTGTAAGGGGGGAACCAGGGAGTGAAAGAGGTGTACCTGGGAGTGTCAGAGGTGTACCAGGGAGAGTCTGAGGTGTACCTGGGAGTGTCAGAGGTGTACCGGGGAGTGTCAGAGGAATACCTAGGAGTGTCAGAGGTGTACCTGGGAGTGTCAGAGGTGGACCTGGGAGTGTCAGAGGTGCCTGGGAGTATCAGAGGTGCCTGGGAGAGTCAGAGGTGTACCTGAGAATGTCTGGGGTATACCAGGGAGTGTCAGTGAAGTACCTGGGAGTCTCAAAGGTGTACCTGGGGTATCGGAAGTGCACATGGGAATATCGAGTGTACCTGGGAATATCGGAGGTGTTCCAGGGAGTGTCAAAGGTGTACCTGGGAGTCTCAGAGGTGAACCAGGAGTGTCAGGAGAGTACCTGGGAGTGTCAGAGGTGTACCAGGGAGATTCGGGAGTACCTGGGAGTTCTCAAAGGTGTACTGGGAGTACCAGAGGTGTACCTGGGAATATCGGAGCTGTACCTGGGAATATCAGGTGTACCTGCAAGTGTCCGAGGTGTACCTGGGAGTGTCTGTGGTGTATCTGGGAGTGTCACAGGAGTACCTGGAGATTGTCAGAGGTGTACTTGGCAGTGTCAGAGGTGTGTACCTGGGAGTGTCAGAGATGTACACCTGGGAGTGTCAGAGAATTGTATCTGGGAGTGTCGGACGTGTGCCTGGAGGTGTCAGAGGTGTACCAGGAAATGTCAGTGGAGTACTTAGGAGTGTCAGAGGTGTACCTGGGAGTGTCAGAGGTGGCCTGCTTGGAGTGTCAGAGGTGTTCTGGGAGTGTCAGGAGTGTACCTTGGAGTGTCGGAGGTGTGTACCTGGGAGGCGTGAGAAGTGTACCTGGGAGTGTCGGAGGTGTACTGGGAGTGTCAGAGGTGTACCTGGGAGTGTCCAGAGATGTACCTGGGAGTGTCAGAGGTGTACCTAGCTTGGTGTCAGCAGGGTACCTGGGTGTGTCAGAGGTGTACCAGGAAATGTCAGTGGAGTACCTGGGAGTGTCAAGGTGTACCTGCGAGTGTCAGAAGGAGTACTTAGGAGTGTCAGAGATGTGCCTGGGAATGTCAGAGGTGTATCTGGGATGTCGGACGTGTACCTGGGAGTGTGAGAAGTGTACATGGGAGTGTCTGGGGTGGCCTGGGAGTGTCTGGGGTGTGCCAGGAGTGTCTGAGGTGTACCTGGGAGTGTCAGAGGTGTACCTGCGAGTGTGAGTGTACCTGGGAGTGTCTGGGTTTTCCTGGGAGTGTCTGGGGTGTGTACTTGGGGTGTCTGAGGTGTACCTGGGAGTGTCAGAGGTGTACCTGGGAGTGTCAGAGGTGTACCTGGGGTGTCAGCGGTGTACCTGGGAGTGTCAAGAGGTGTACCTGGGAGTGTCGGAGGTGTGCAGGGGTGTGAGAGGTGTACATGGAGTGTCTGGGGTGTGCCTGGGAGTGTCAGAGGTGTACCTGGGGTGTCAGAGGTGTACCTGGGGTGTCGGAGGTGTGTACCTACGAGGTGTGAGAATGTACCTGGGGTGTCTGGGGTTTTCAGGAGTGTCTGGGGTGTACTTGGGAATTGTCTGAGGGTGGCACACAAGTGTCAGAGGTGTACTGGGAGTGTCAGAGAGGTGGCCTGGGAGTGTCAGAGGTGTACCTGGGAGTGTCAGAGGTGTACCTGGGAGTGTCGGAGGTGTACCTGGGGGTGTGAGTGTGCATGGGAGTGTCACCAAGGGTGTACCTGGGGTGTCAGAGGTGTACCTAGGAGTGTCGAAGGTGTACCTGAGAGTGTCAGAGGTGTACATGGGAGTGTCTGGGGTGTGCCTGGGAGTGTCAGAGGTGTACCTGGGGGTGTCAGAGGTGTACCTGTGAATGTCGGAGGTGTACATGTGAGTGTCGGAGGTGTACCTGAGAGTGTCGGAGGTGTGCCTGGGAGTGTCAGGGGTGTACTTGGGAGTGTCAGGGGTGTACCTGGCAGTGTCAGCAGTGTACCTGGGAGTGTCTGAGGTGTACCTGGGAGTGACAGAGGTGTGCCTGGGAGTGTCAGAGAGGTGCACTTTGGAGTGTCCACGAGGGCTGCCTTGGGTGTCTGAGGTGTACCTGGGGGTGTCTCAGGTGTACCTGGCAGTTCCTGAGGTGTTCCTGGCAGTGTCTGAGGTGGACACAAGAATTGTCCCCGGTGTAACCTGGGAGTGTTAGAATGTATCAGGAGTTACAGAGGGTATCTGGGAGTGTCAGTGGTGGCACTAGCAGTGTGAGGTTGCCTGGGAGTGTCAGAGGTGTACCTAGGAGTGTCAGGGGTGTTCCTGGGAGTGTCCAGAGGTGTACCTGGGAGTGTCAGAGGGTGTACCTTGGAGTGTCAGAGGTGTACCTGGGGTGTCAGGGTGTACCTTGGAGTGTAGGAGGTGTAACTGAGGTGTGAGAAGTGTACCTGGGAGTGCCGAGGAGGTGTTCCTGGGAGTGTGGTGTACATGGCATTGTCAGCGTGTATATGAGTGTCAAGTACCAGGGAATGTCAGTGGAGTACCTGGAAGTGTCAAAGTGTACCTCAGGTGTCAGAAGGTGTACCTGGGAGTGTCAGAGGTGTACCTGCGAGAGTGTCAGAGGTACTTGGGAGTGTCGGAGGTGTACCTGCAAGGTGTCGGAGGTGTACACCAGGAGTGTCAAGGTGTGCCTGGGAGTGTCGGAGGTGTTCCTGGGAGTGTAAGAAGTGTGCCTGCCAAGGAGTGTCCAGGTGTACCTGGGAGTGTATCAGGTGTGTGCCCCAGGAATGTCAGAGGTGTACCTGGGGTGTCAGCGGTGTACCTGGGAGTGTCTGGGGTGTCCCTGGGAGTGTCAGAGGTGTGCCTGGGATTTTCAGAAGGTGCACTTGGGAATGTCAGAGGTGCACCTTGGGAGTGTCTGACGTGTACCTGGCAGTGTCTAGGTATACCTGGCAGTGTCTGAGTGTACCTGGCGGCAGTGTCCGGCGGGAGTAGCCAGCTGGGAGTGTCAGCGGTGTACCTGGGAGTGTTAGAGGTGTATCAGGAGTGACAGAGGTACCTGGGGTGTCAGGGGTGTACCTGGGAATGTGAGAATTGTACCTGGGAGTGTCTGCTGTACGCAAGTGTCAGGGGTGTACCTGGGAGGGAGTCAGGGGTGCACCAGGAGTGGCCTCAGTGGAGTGCCTGGGGTGTCAGAGGGTGTACCTGGGAGTCTCGGAGGTGTACATGGAGTGTCAGAGGTGTACCTGGCAGTGTCCTTGATTGTACCTGGGAGTGTCAGAGGTGTGCCTGGGAGTGTCTGAGGTGTTCCTGGGAGTGTCTGAGGTGTACTGGGAGTGTCTGAGGTGTACCTGGGAGTGTCAGAGGTGTATCTGGGAGTGTCGGACGTGTTCCTGGGAGTGTCAGAGGTGTACCAGGGAATGTCAGTGTAGTACCTGGGAGTGTCGAAGGCAGACCTGGGAGTCTCAGAGGTGTACCTGGGAGTATCAGGGAATTGTACACAAGTGTTAGAGGTGTATCAGGGGAGTGACTAGAGGAGTACCTGGGAGTGTCAGATGTGTACCTGGGGTGTGAGAAGTGTACCTGGGGTGGCTGCGGTGTACCTGGGAGTGTCAGAGGTGTACCTGGGTGTGTCAGGGGTGTACCAGGGGAGTGTCGGTGGGTACCTGGGAGTGTCGAGGAGGTGTACCTGGGAGGTGTCAGGGTGTACCTGGGAGTGTCCAGAGGTGTATCTGGGGTGTGGGGACGTGTTCCTGGGGAGTGTCAGAGGTGTACCAGGGAATGTCAGTGTAGTACCTGGGAGTGTCGGAGGCGGACCTGGGAGTGTCAGGGGGTGTACCTGGGGTATCGGAGGTGTACCTGGGAGTGTCAGAGGTGGCCTGCACAGAGTGTGCAGGTGTACCGGGGAGTGTGTTACTGGAGTACCTGGGTGTGTCAGGAGGCCTGGGAGTGTCGGAGGTGTACATGGAGTGTCAGGGTGTACTAGCAGTAGCAGCAGTGTACCTGGGAGTGTCAGAGGTTTGCCTGGGAGTGTCTAGTGTCTGAGGTGTACCTGGGAGTGTCAGAGATGTACCTGGGAGTGTCAGAGGTGTACCTGGCAGTGTCATCGGGGTACCTGGGTGTGTCAGAGGTGTACCAGGAAATGCAGGTGAGTACCTGGGAGGTCAAAGGTGTACCTGCGAGTGTCAGAGGTACTTGGGAGAGCAAGAGATGTACCTGGGAGGTCAGAGGTGTATCTGGGAGTGTCGGACGTGTACCTGGAAGTGTCAGAGGTACCAGGAATGTCAGTGGAGTACTTGCGTGTCTGAGGTGTACCTGGGAGTGTCGAAGGTGTAACATGGAGTGTCAGAGGTGTACCTGGCAGTGTCAGCGGTGTACCTGGGAGTGTCAGAGGTGCCTGGAGTGTCTGAGGTTTACCTGGAGTGTCAGGGGTGTACCAGGGAGTGTCCGAGGTGTACCTGGGAGTGTGAGAAGGCCTGGGAGCGTCGGAGGTGTACCTGAGTGTCGGAGGTGTACCTGGTAGTGTGAGCGGTGTACCTGGGTGTGTCAGAGGTGTACCCAGAAATGTCAGTGAGTACCTGGGAGTGTCAAAGGTGTACCTGCGAGTGTCAGAGGTGTACCTGGAGTGTCAGAGATGTACTGGGAGTGTCAGAGGTGTATCTGGGAGTGTCGGACGTGTACCTGGGAGTGGTCAGAGGTGTACCAGGAATGTTAGTGGAGTACTTGGGGTGTCTGAGGTGTACCTGGGTGTGTCAGAGGTGAACCTGGGAGTGTCTGAGGTGTACCTGCTTGTTGGGGTGTACCAGGAGTGTTGGGGTGAGTACCAGGGAGTGTCAGTGAGTACCGGGAGGTCAGAGGTACCTGGGAGTGTCAGGGTGTACCTGGGAGGTCAGAGGTGAACCTGGGAGTGTCTGGAGGTGTACCTGGGAGGTGAGAAGTGTACCTGGGAGTGTCGGAGGTGTACCTTGAGTGTCGGAGGTGTACCTGGCAGTGTCAGCGGTGTACCTGGGAGGTCAGAGGTGTACCAGGAATGTCAGTGAGTACCTGGGAGGTCAAAGGTACCTGCGAGTGTCAGAGGTGTACCTAGAAGGCTGGGGCTGTGTACAGGAAATGTCAGTGGAGTACCTGGAGTGTCAGAGGGTACCTGGGAATGTGAGAATTGTACCTGGGAGGTTCTGGTGTACCTGGGAGGACAGAGATGTACCTGGAGCAGGGTGTACCAGGGAGGGGTTGGGTGAGCACTGGGAGTGTCAGAGGTGACTTGGGAGCGTCAGAGGTGTACCAGGAGTGTCGAGGTGTACCTGAGAGTGTCGGAGGTGTACCTGGGAGTGTCAGGGGTGTACCAGGAGGTCAGTGGAGTACCTGGGAGTGTCAGAGGTGTACCTGGGAGTGTCAGAGGTGTACCTGGGAGTGTCAGAGGTGTACCTGAGTGTCAGCGGTACCTGGGTGTGTTAGAGGTGTATCAGGGAGTGACAGAGGAGCACCTGGGAGGTCAGAGGTGTACTGGGAGTGTGAGAAGTGTACATGGGGTGTCAGAGGTGTACTTGGGAGTGTCAGAGGTGTACCTAGCAGTGTCAGCGGTGTACCTGGGAGTGTCTGGAGGTGTACCTGGGAGTGTCTTTTGCGCTGGGAGTGTCAGAAAAGTGCCAGGGAGTGTCACAGGAGTACCTGGGAGTGTGTGAGAGGTGTACTCACGAGTGTCAGAGGTGTACCTAGAAGTGTCTGAGGTGTACCAGGAGTGTCAGACGTGTACCTGCGAGTGTCAGAGGTGTACCGGGGAGTGTCAGAGAATACCTAGGAGTGTCAGAGGTGTACCTGGGAGGCCAGATGTACCTGGGATGTCAGGGGTGTACCAGGGAGTGTCAGAGTACCTGGGAGTGTCAGAGTGTACTTGGGAGCGTCAGAGGTGTACCAGGGAGGTCGAGGTACCTGAGAGTGTCGGAGGTGTACTGGAGAGTCAGGGGTGTACCAGGGAGTGTCAGTGAGTACCTGGGAGGTCAGAGGTGTACCTGGGAGGTAGAGGTGTACCTGGGAGTGTCAGAGGTGTACCTGGGAGTGTCAGCGGTGTACCTGGGTGGAGGTGTATCAGGGAGGACAGAGGAGACCTGGGAGTGTCAGAGGTGTACCTGGGAGGTGAGAAGTGTACATGGGAGTGCTGGGGAGGCACGGGAGGGTCAGAGGTACCTAGCAGTGTCAGCGGTGTACCTGGGAGTGTCTGAGGTGCACCTGGGAGTGCCGGTGTACTGGGAGGTCAGAAAGTACCAGGGAGGTCACAGGAGTACCTGGGAGTGAGAGGCACCACGAGTGTAGAGGTGCCTAGAAGTGTCTGAGGTGTACCAGGGAGTGTCAGACGTGTACCTGGTGAGTGTCAGAGGTGTACTGGGAGGTCAGAGGAATACCTAGGAGTGTCAGAGGTACCTGGGAGTGTCAGAGGTGACCTGGGATGTCAGAGGTGTACCTGGGGTATCAGAGGTGTACCAGGGAGTGTCAGTGAAGTGGGAGTCTCAAAGGTGTACCTGGGGTATCGGAAGTGTACATGAATAACGGAGGTACCTGGGAATATCGGAGGTGTTCCAGGGAGTGTCAAAGGTGTACCTGGGAGTTCAGGTGAACCAGGAGTGTCAGAGGAGTACCTGGAGTGTCAGAGGTGTTCCTGGGAGGTGGGAGGTGTATCAGGAGTGACAGAGGAGTACCTGGGAGGTCAGAGGTGTACCGGGAATGTGAGAATTGTACCTGGGAGGTTCTGTGGTGTACCTGGGAGTGTCAAGAGATGTACCTGGGAGGCACAGGCGGTACCAGGGAGTGTCAGTGAGTACCTGGAGGTCAGAGGTGTACTTGGGAGCGTCAGAGGTACCAGGAGTGTCGAGGTACCTGAGAGTGTCGGAGGTGTACCGAGTGTCAGGGGTGTACCAGGAGGTCAGTGAGTACCTGGGAGGCCAGAGGTACCTGGGAGTGTCAGAGGTGTACCTGGGAGGTCAGAGGTGTACCTGGGAGTGTCATGGTGTACCTGGTGTTAGAGGTGTATCAGGGAGTGACAGAGGAGCACCTGGGAGGTCAGTGAGGTACCTGGGAGGTGAGAAGTGCACATGGGAGGTCGAGGTGCACTTGGGAGTGTCAGAGGTGCACCTAGCAGTGTCAGCGGTGTACCTGGGAGTGTCTGAGGTGTACCTAGGAGTGTCTTTGGTGTACCTGGGAGTGTCAGAAAAGTACCAGGAGTGTCACAGGAGTGCCTGGGAGTGTGAGAGGTGTACCCACGAGTGTCAGAGGTGTACCCAGAAGTGTCTGAGGTGTACCAGGAGTGTCAGACGGTACATGGAGTGTCAGAGGTGTACTGGGAGGTCAGAGGAATACCTAGGAGTGTCAGAGGTGTACCTGGGAGGCTCAGAGGTGACCTGGGAGTGCCAGAGGTACCTGGGAGTATCAGAGGTGTACCTGGGAGAGCCAGAGGTACCTGGGAATGTCTGGGGTATACCAGGATCAGGTAAGTACCTGGGAGTCTCAAAGGTGTACCTGGGGTATCGGAAGTGTGACATGGGAATATCGGAGGTGTACCTGGGAATATTGGAGGTGTTCCAGGAGTGTCAAAGGTGTACCTGGGAGTCTCCCAGAGGTGAACCAGGAGTGTCAGAGGAGTCACCTGCGAGGCAGAGGTGTACCAGGAGTCAGGAGTACCTGGGAGTCTCAAAGGTGTACCTGGGATATCAGAGGTGTACCTGGGAATATCGGAGGTGTACCTGGGAATATCGGAGGTGTACCTGGAGTGTCTGGAGGTGTACCTGGGAGGCCTGTGGTGTATCTGGGAGGTCAGAGTACCTGGGATTGTCAGAGGTGTACCTGGCAGTGTCAGAGGTGTACCTGGGAGTGCTCAGAGATGTACCTGGGAGGTCAGAGGTGTATCTGGGAGTAAGCGGACGTGTACCTGGGAGTGTCAGAGGTACCATGAAATGTCAGTGAGTACTTAGGAGTGTCAGAGGTGCACCTGGGAGGCCAGAGGTGTACCTTGGAGTGTCAGAGGTACCTGGGAGTGTCAGAGGTACCTGGGAGGTCGGAGGTGTACCTGGGAGCGTGAGAGAAGTGTACCTGGGAGTGTCGGAGGTGTACCTGGGAGTGTCAGAGGTACCTGGGAGGTCAGAGATGTACCCTGAGCGTCAGAGGTGTACCTAGCAGTGTCATCGGGGTACCTGGGTGTGTCAGAGGTGTACCAGGAAATGTCAGTGGAGTACCTGGGAGGTTCAGGGTGTACCTGGGAGGTCAGAGATGTACCTGGGAGGTCAGGGGTACCAGGAGGTGTCAGTGAGTACCTGGGAGTGTCAAAGGTGTCACTGGGAGTGTCAGGAGGTGTATGAGGAGTGTCGAGGTGTACCTGAGAGTGTCGGAGGTGTACCTGGGAGGTCAGGGGTGTACCAGGAGGTGGGGGAGTACCTGGGAGGTCAGAGGTGTACCTGGGAGTGCTAGGAGGTGTACCTGGGAGGTCAGAGGTGTACCTGGGAGTGTCAGCGGTGTGCCTGGGAGTGTCTGAGGTGAACTGGGAGTGTCAGAGATACCTGGGAGGTCAGAGGTGTATCTGGGAGTGCCGGACGTGTACCTGGAGTGTCAGAGTTGTACCAGGGAATGTCAGTGGAGTACTTGGGAGTGTCTGAATGTGTACCTGGGTGTGTCAGAGGTGTACCTTGGAGTGTCATAGGGGTACCTGGGAGTGTCAGAGGTGTACCTGGGAGTGTCCGAGGTGTACCTGGGAGTGTGAGAAGTGTACCTGGGAGCGTCGGAGGTGTACCTGGGAGTGTCGGAGGTGTACCTGGCAGTGTGAGCGGTGTACCTGGGTGTGTCAGAGGTGTACCAGGAAATGTCAGTGGAGTACCTGGGAGTGTCAAAGGTGTACCTGCGAGTGTCAGAGGTGTACCTGGGAGTGTCAGAGATACCTGGGAGTGTCAGAGGTGTATCTGGGAGTGCGGACGTACCCGGGAGGTCAGAGGTGTACCAAGGAATGTCAGTGAGTATTGGGAGTGTCTGAGGTGTACCTGGGTGTGTTAGAGGCTCTACCTTGGAGTGTCAGAGAGGTACCTGGGAGGTTCAGAGGTAACCTGGGAGTGTCTGAGGTGTAACTGGGAGGTGAGAAGGTACCTGGGAGTGTCGGAGGTGACCTGGGAGTGTCGGAGGTGTACCCAGCAGGTCAGGTGTACCTGGGAGGTCAGAGGTGTACCAGTAAATGTTAGTGAGCACCTGGGAGTGTCAAAGGTGTACCTGAGTGTCAGAGGTGTACCTGGAAGTGTCAGAGGTGTACCTGGGAGGTCAGAGGTGTCTGGGAGTGTCGGACGTGTACTTGGGAGGGAGAAGGCCTGGGAGTGCCAGGGGTGTACCAGGAGGTCAGTGGAGTACCTGGGAGGTCAGAGGTGTACCAGGAATGCAGTGAGTACTTGGGAGGTCAGAGGCATGGGAGTGCCAGAGGTACCTTGGAGTGTCAGAGGTGTACCTGGGAGGTCAGAGGTGTACCTGGGAGTGTCGGAGGTGTACCTGGGAGGCCAGAGGTGTACCAGGTAATGTCAGTGGAGTACCAGGAGTGTCAAAGGTGTACCTGCGAGTGTCAGAGGTACCTGAAGTGTCAGAGGTACCTGGGAGTGTCAGAGGGTGTACCTGGGAGTGCCGGAGGTGTACTGGGAGGTGAGAAGTTTACCTGGGAGTGTCTGGGGGTACCTGGGAGTGTCAGAGGTGTACCTGGGAGTGTCTGGGGGTGCACAAGGAGTGTCAGTGAGTGCCTAGAGTGTCTGAGGTGTACCTGGGAGTGTCAGAGGTGTACCTGGGAGTGTCAGAGGTACCCAGAGTGTCAAGCTGTACCTGGGAGTCTTAGAGGTGTATCAGGGAGTCACAGAGAGCACCTGGGAGTGTCAGATGTGTACCTGGGAGTTTGAAAAGTGTACCTGGGAGTGGCTGCGGTACCTGGGAGTGTCAGAGGTGTACCTGGGAGTGCCAGGGGTGCACCAGGGAGTGTCAGTGAGCACCTGGAGTGTCAGAGGTGTACCTGGGAGTGCTCAGAGGTGTACCTGCAAGTGCCAGAGGTGTATCTGGGAGGTCGGACTTGTACCAGGGAGTGTCAGAGGTGTACCAGGGAATGTCAGTGGAGTACCTGGGAGTGCCGGAGGCGGACTTGGGAGTGTCAGAGGTGTACCTGGGAGACGAGGTACCTGGGAGGCAGAGGTGTACCTGGGAGGTCAGGGGTGTACCAGGGAGTGTCAGTGGAGTACCTGGGAGTGTCAGGGATGCACATGGGAGTGTCGGAGGTGTACATGGAGTGTCAGAGGTGACCTGGCAGTGTGAGCGGTGTACCTGGGAGTGTCAGGGGTGTGCCTGGGAGTGTCTGAGGTGTACCTGGGAGTGCTCAGGATGTACATGGGAGTGTCAGGTATCTGGGAGTGCCGGACGTACCTGGAGGTGTCAGAGTACCAGGGAATGTCAGTGGAGTACTTGGGAGTGTCTGAATGTGTACCTGGGTGTGTCAGGGTGTAACCTTGGAGGTCATAGGAGGACCTGGGAGGTCAGGATGTGTGGCCTGGGAGTGTCTGAGGTGTACCTGGGAGTGTGAGAAGGTACTGGGAGCGTCGGAGGTGTACCTGGGAGTGTCGGAGGTGTACCTGGCAGTGTGAGCGGTGTACCTGGGTGTGTCAGAGGTGTACCAGGAAATGTCAGTGAGTACCTGGGAGGTCAAAGGTGTACCTGGTGAGTGTCAGGAGGTGTACCTGGGAGGTCAGAGATGTACCTGGGAGGTCAGAGGTGTATCTGGGAGTGCCGGACGGTACCTGGGAGTGTCAGAGGTATACCAGGAATGCTGAGTGAGCACTTGGGCGTGTCTGAGGTGTACTTGGTGTCAGAGGTGAACTGGGAGTGTCTGAGGTGTACCTGGGATTGTCAGGGTGTACCAGGGAGTGTTGGGGGAGTACCAGGAGTGTCAGTGGAGTACGACGTGTGGGAGTACTTGGAGGTCAGAGGTGTACTGGGAGTAGCCAGAGGTGAACCTGGGAGTGTCTGAGGTACCTGGGAGTGTGAGAAGGTACCTGGGAGGTCGGAGGTGTACCTGGGAGGCCGGAGGTGTACCTGGCAGTGTCACGGTGTACCTGGGAGTGTCAGAGGTGTACCAGAAATGTCAGTGAGTACCTGGGAGTGTCAAGATGTACCTGTGAGGTCAGAGGTGTACCTGGAAGTGTTGGGCGGTGTCCGAGAACAGAGGGGTGTACCAGGGAGTGTCAGGAGTACCTGGGAGTGTCGAGGTACCTGGGAGGCCAGAGGTGTATCAGGAGTGACAGAGGACTCCTGGGAGGCCAGAGGTGTACCTGGGAATGTGATAATTGTACCTGGGAGGTTCAGGTGTACCTGGGAGTGTCAGAGATGTACCTGGGTGTGTCAGGGGTGTACCAGGAGTGTCAGTGGAGTACCTGGGAGGTCAGAGGTGTACCTGGGAGGTCAGAGGTGTACCTGGGAGGCTGGGGAGGTGTACCTGGGAGGCCAAGGTGTGCCTGGGAGTGTCTGAGAACCTGGGAGTGTCAGGAGATGTACCTGGGAGGTCAGAGGTGTATCTGGGAGGTCGGACGTGTACCTGGAGGTCAGAGTTGTACCAGGGAATGTCAGTGGAGTACCTGGGAGGTCAATGGTGTACCTGCGAGTGTCAGAGGTCTACCTGAAGTGTGGGGGTACCAGAGGTGTACCTGGGAGTGTCAGAGGTGTATCAGGAGGACAGAGAGTACCTGGGAGTGCTGGGAGGTGTACCTGGGAATGTGAGAATTGTACCTGGGAGTGTCTGGTGGTGTACCTGGGAGTGTCAGAGATGTACCTGGGAGGCCAGGGGTGTACCAGGGAGTGTCATTGAGTACCTGGGAGGTCAAGGCACTTGGGAGGCCAGAGGTGCATCAGGAGTGTCGAGGTGTAACTGAGGTCGGAGGTGTACCTGGGAGTGACAGGGGTGCACCAGGAGTGCCGGTGGAGTACCTGGGAGGTCGAAGGTGTACCTGGGTGTGTCAGAGGTGTACCAGGAAATGTCAATGGAGTACCTGGGAGGTTCAAATGTACCAGTGAGTGTCAGAGGTGTACCTGGGAGTGTCAGAGATGTACCTGGGAGTGGAGGTGTATCTGGGAGTGTCGGACGGTACCTGGGAGTGTCAGAGGTGTACCAGGAATGTCAGTGGAGCACGGCGTGTCTGAGGTGTACTCTGGGTGTGTCAGAGGTGAACCTGGGAGTGTCTGGAGGTGTACCTGGGAGTTAAAAAATTAGGGAGTGTCAGTGGAGTACCAGGGAGTGTCAGTGGAGTACCTGGGAGTGTCAGGGAGGTGTACCTGGGAGTGTCAGAGGTGTACCTGGGAGGTGTCAGGGGTGAACCTGGGAGTGTCCGGAGGTGTACCTGGGAGGAGAAGTGTCCCTGGGAGGCCGGAGGTGTACCTGTCACAGAGGCACCGGAAGTGGCCGGGCGGTGTACCAGAAATGTCAGTGAGTACTTGAGTGTCAAGGTGTACCTGCGAGTGTCAGAGGTCTACCTGGAAGTGTCAGGGGTACCAGGGAGTGTCAGTGAGTACCTGGGAGGTCAGAGGTGTACCTGGGAGGTCAGGAGGTATCAGGGAGGACAGAGAGTACCTGGGAGTGTCAGAGGTGTACCTGGGAATGTGACACTACCTGGGAGTGTCTGTGGTGTACCTGGGAGTGTCAGAGATGTACCTGGGAGGTCAGGGGTGTACCAGGGAGGTCAGTGGAGTACCTGGGAGGCCAAAGGTGTACTTGGGAGGCTCAGAGGTGATCAGGGAGGCCGAGGTACCTGAGAGTGTCGAGGTGCACTGGGAGGTCAGGGGTGTACCAGGGAGTGTCAGTGGAGTACCTGGGAGTGTCAGAGGTGTACCTGGGAGGTCAGAGGTGTACTGGAGGTCAGAGGTACCTGGGAGGCAGTGTGCCTGGGAGTGTCTGAGGTGAACCTGGGAGTGTCACAGATGTACCTGGGAGTGCCAGGAGGTATTCTGGAGTGTCGGACGTGTACCTGGGAGGCAGAGTGTACCAGGAACACAGGATACTTGGGAGTGTCTGAATGTGTACTACAGAGGTGTACCTTGGAGTGTCATAGGAGACCTGGGAGGTTGGGGAGGTGCCTGGGAGTGTCTGGGAGGTACCTGGGAGGTGAGAAGTACCTGGGAGCGTCGGAGGTACCTGGGAGTGTCGGAGGTGCACCTGGCAGGTGAGCGGTGTACCTGTGTCAGAGGTGTACCAGGAAATGTCAGTGGAGTACCTAGGAGGTCAAAGGTGTACCTGCAAGTGTCAGAAGTGTACCTGGGAGGCCAGAGACAACGGAGGTCAGGAGGTGTATCTGGGAGTGTCGGACGTGTACCTGGGAGTGTCAGAGGTGTACCAGGGAATGTCAGAGGAGCACGGGCGTGTCTGAGGTGTACCTGGTGTCAGAGGTAAACGGGAGTGTCTGAGGTGTACCTGGGAGGCCAGGGGTGTACCAGGGAGTGTCAGGGAGTACCAGGGAGGCTGGGGGAGTACCTGGGAGGTCAGGAGGTGTACCTGGGACTGTTGGGGTGTACCTGGGAGTGCTGGGGTGAACCTGGGAGTGTCTGGAGGTGTACCTGGGAGTGTGAGAAGTGTACCTGGGAGTGTCGGAGGTGTACCTGGGAGGCCGGAGGTGTACCTGGCAGTGCTGCGGTGTACTGGGAGGTCAGAGGTGTACCAGGAAATGCTGGGGAGTACCTGGGAGGCTGTACCTGCGAGTGTCAGGAGGTGTACCTGAAGTGTCGGAAGGTACCAGAAATGTCAGTGAATACCTGGGAGTGTCAAGGTGTACCCAAGAGTGTCAGAGGTTCACCTGAAGTGTCAGGGGTGTACCAGGGAGTGTCAGTGGAGTACCTGGGAGCCAGAGGTGTACCTGGGAGGTCAGAGGTGTATCAGGGAGGACAGAGGAGTACCTGGGAGGTCAGAGGTGTACCTGGGAATGTGAGAATTGTACTGGGAGTGTCTGCGGTGTACCTGGGAGTGTCAGAGATGTACCTGGGAGGTCAGGGGTGTACCAGGGAGTGCTGGCTGGAGTACCTGGGAGTGTCAAAGGTGTACTTGGGGAGGCTGAGGAGGTATCAGGGAGTGTCGAGGTGTAACTGGGAGGAGAAGCGAGGTGCACTGGGAGGTTGAAAAGGTGGAGTGCCTGGTGAGTACCTGGGAGGCCAGGAGGTGTACCTGGGAGGTCAGAGAGATGTACCTGAGTGTCAGAGGTGTACCCAGTGAAAGTAAAGGGGGTACCTGTGTGTCAGAGGTGTACCAGAAATGTCAGGAGTACCTGGGAGGTCAAAGGTGTACCATGAGTGTCAGAGGTGTACTTGGGAGTGTCAGAGATGTACCTGGGAGTGTCAGAGAGGTATCTGGGAGTGTCGGACGTGTACCTGGGAGTGTCAGAGGTGTACCAAGGAATGCTGGTGAGCACTTGGGAGTGTCTGAGGGTACCTGGTGTAAGAGGTTCACCTGGAGTGTCAGAGGTACCTGGGAGGTCAGAGGTGAACCTGGGAGTGTCTGGAGGAGTACCTGGGAGGGAGAAGTGTACCTGGGAGGCCGGAGGTACCTGGGAGTGCCGGAGGTGTACCTAGCAGTGTCAGGCGGTGTACCTGGGAGTGTCAGAGTGTACCAGTAAATGTTAGTGAGTACCTGGGAGTGTCAAAGGTGTACCTGCGAGTGTCGGAGGTGTACCTGGAAGTGTCAGAGGTGTACCTGGGAGTGTCAGAGGTGTACCTGGGAGAGTCGGACGGTACTTGGGAGTGTGGAGAGGTACCTGGGAGGTCAGGGGGCACCAGGGAGCTGGTGGAGTGCACCTGGGAGTGTTGGGGAGGTACCTGGGAGGTCAGAGGTGTACCTGGGAGTGTCAGAGGTGTACCTGGTAGTGTCAGAGGTGTACCTAGGAGTTCAGAGATGTACCTAGGAGTGTCAGAGGTGTATCTGGGAGTGCCGGACGGTATCTGGGAGTGTCAGAGGTGTACCAGGAATGTCAGTGAGCACTGGGAGGTCAGAGGTGCATGGAGTGTTCGGAGGTGTACCTTGGAGCTCAGAGGCACTGGGAGTGTCAGAGGTGTACCTGGGAGTGTCGGAGGTGTACCTGGGAGTGTCAGAGGTGTACCAGGTAATGTCAGTGGAGTACCAGGGAGTGTCAAAGGTGTACCTGCGAGTGTCAGAGGTGTACCTGGAAGTGTCAGAGGCAACCTGGGAGTGTAAGAGGTGCACCTGGGAGTGTCGGGAGGTACTTGGGAGTGTGAGAAGCCACCTGGGAGTGTCTGGGTACCTGGGAGTCAGAGGTGTACCTGGGAGTGTCTGGGGTGCACAAGGGAGTGTCAGTGGAGTGCCTGGGAGTGTCTGAGGTGTACCTGGGAGGGTCAGATGTGTACCTGGGAGTGTCAGAGGTGCACATGAGTGTCATGGTACCTGGGAGGTTTGAGGTGTATCAGGAGTCAACAGGAGTACCTGGGAGGTCAGATGTGTACCTGGGAGTTTGAGAAGGCACCAGTGGCCAGTGGTGTACCTGGGAGTGCCAGAGGTGTACCTGGGAGGCCAGGTGTACCAGGAGTGTCAGGAGTACCTTGGAGTGTCAGAGGTGTACCTGGGAGTGTCAGAGGTGCACAGTGAGTGCCAGAGGTATTCATGCCGACCTAGTACCAGGGAGTGTCAGAGGTGTACCAGGGAATGTCAGGTGAGCACCTGGGAGTGTCGGAGGCGGACTTGGGAGGTCAGAGGTGTACCTGGGAATATCAGAGGTGTACCTGGGAGTGTCAGAGGTGTACCTGGGAGGTCAGGGGTGTACCAGGAGTCAGTGGAGTACCTGGGAGTGTCAGGGATGTACCTGAGAGTCGGAGGTGCACATGGAGGTCAGAGGTGTACCTAGCAGTGTAAGCGGTGTACCTGGGAGGTCAGGGTGTGCCTGGGAGTGTCTGAGGTGTACCTGGGAGGCCAGAGATGTACCTGGGAGGCAAAGATTCTGGGAGGCCGGACGTACCTGGAGGCAGAGCAACAGGGAATGTCAGTGGAGTACTTGGGAGTGTCTGAATGTGTACATGGGTGCAGGGGTAACTTGGAGGTTGATAGGAGAACCGGGGAGGTCAGAGGGTGTGCCTGGGAGTGTCTGAGGTGTACCTGCGGTGTGAGAAGTGGCACCGGAGCGTCGGAGGTGCACCTGGAGTGTCGGAGGTGTACCTGCAGTGTGATGGTACCTGGGTGTCAGAGACCAGGAAATGTCAGTGAGCACCTGGGTGTCAAAGGTGTACCTGGCGAGTGTCAGAGGTGTACCTGGGAGTGTCAGAGATGTACCTGGGAGCAAGATGTGTATCTGGGAGTGTCGGACGGTACCTGGGAGTGTCAGAGATAGCAGGGAATGTGAGTGAGCACTTGGGCGTGTTCGAGGTGTACCTGGGTGTCAGAGGTAACCCGGAGTGTCTGGAGGTGTACCTGGGAGGTTGTACCAGGAGTGCCAGGTGGAGTACCAGGAGGTCAGTGAGTACCTGGGAGGTCAGAGGTACTATGTGTGAGAGGTACCTGGGAGTGTCAGAGGTGAACCTGGGAGTGTCTGAGGTACCTGGGAGTGTGAGAAGTGTACCTGGGAGTGTCGGAGGTGTACCTGGGAGTGTGGAGTGTGCACTGGCAGTGTCAGCGGTGTACCTGGGAGGTCAGAGGTGTACCAGAAATGTCAGTGAGTACCTGGGAGTGTCAAAGATGTACCTGTGAGTGTCAGAGGTACTGGAAGTGTCATGGTGTTCCAGGAAATGTCAGTGATACCTGGGAGTGTCAAGGTGTACCTGCGAGTGTCAGAGGTCTACCTGAAGTGTCAGGGGTGTACCAGGGAGGCTGTGTGAGTACCTGGGAGTGTCAGAGGTGTACCTGGGAGTGTCAGAGGTATCAGGGAGTGACAGAGGAGTACCTGGGAGCAAGCGAGGTGTACCTGGGAATGTGATAATTGTACCTGGGAGTGTCTGGTGGTACCTGGGAGTGCAGATGTACCTGGAGTGTCAGGTGTACCAGGGAGTGTCAGTGGAGTACCTGGGAGGCCAAGGTGGCATTCTGGATGCTCAGAGGTGTATCAGGAGTGTCGAGGTACCTGAGAGTGTCGGAGGTGTACCTGGGAGTTTCAGGGTGTACCAGGGAGGTCAGTGAGCACCTGGGAGGCCAGAGGTGTACCTGGGAGTGTCAGAGGTGTACCTGGGAGGTCAGGAGGTACCTGGGAGGCAAGGTGTGCCTGGGAGTGTCTGAGGTGAACCTGGGAGGCCAGAGATGTACTGGGAGGCCAGAGTGTATCTGGGAGGCCGGACGGTACCTGGAGTTCAGAGTTGTACCAGGAATGTCAGTGAGTACTTGGGAGTGTCTGAATGTGTACCTGTGTGTCAGAGGTACCTTGGAGTGTCAGGGGTACCTGGGAGGTCAGAGGTGTACCTGGGAATGTCCGAGGTGTACCTGGGAGGTGAGAAGGGTACCTGGGAGTGTCGGAGGTGTACCTGGCAGTGTGAGCGGTGTACCTGGGTGTGTCAGAGGTGTACCAGGAAATGTCAGTGGAGTACCTGGGAGTGTCAAAGATGTACCTGCGAGTGTCAGAGGTGTACCTGGAAGTGTCAGCGGTGTTCCTGGAAATGTCAGTGGAGTACCTGGGAGTGTCGGAGGTGTACCTGGGAGTGTGAGAAGTGTACCTGGGAGTGTCGGAGGTGTACCTGGGAGTGTCAGAGGTGTACCTGGGAGCAAGGAGATGTACCTGGGAGGCCAGATGTGTATCTGGGAGGTCAGAGATGAACCTGGGAGGTCAGATGTATCTGGGAGTGTCAGACGTACCTAGGAGTGTCAGAGGTGTATCAGAATATCAGTGGAGTACTTGGGAGTGCTGAGGAGTACCTGGGAGTATCAGAGGTGTTCCTGGGAGTTGAGGTGCACGTGGGAATGTCAGTAGTATAACTGGGAGTGTCGGAGGTGTAACTGGGAGGTCAGAGGTGTATTGGGAGGCTGAACGTGCACCTGGGAATATTGGGGTGTACTTGGGAATATCGGAGGTGTACCTGGGAGTGTGAGAGGTCTACCAAGGAGTGTCAGAGGTGTACCTGGGAGTGTCACAGGAGTACCTGCGATTGTCAGGAGGTGTACCTGGCAGCATCAGAGGTGTACCTGGGAATATTGGGTGTACTTGGGAATACGGAGGTGTACCTGGGAGTGTGAGAGGTTCACAGGAGTGTCAGAGGTGTACCTGGAGTGTCACAGGAGTACCTCGATTGTCAGAGGTGTACCTGGCAGCATCAGAGGTGTACCTGGGAGTGCCAGATATGTACCTGGGAGGCCAGAGGTGTATCTGGGAGGTACGTGCACCTGGGTGTGTGAGGTGTACCAGGGAATGTCAGAGGAGTACGGGAGTGTCAGAGGTGTACCTGGGAGGCCAGAGGTGTACCTGGAGTGCCGAGGTGTACCTGGAGGTCAGAGGTGCCTGGGAGTGCCGGAGGCACTGGGAGTGTGAGAAGGGTACCTGGGAGTG
Source organism: Homarus americanus (assembly GCF_018991925.1). Taxonomy (NCBI): domain Eukaryota; kingdom Metazoa; phylum Arthropoda; class Malacostraca; order Decapoda; family Nephropidae; genus Homarus; species Homarus americanus. The sequence goes on along the minus strand of NW_024711714.1, from coordinate 16,155 downwards.
TCGGAGGTGTACCTGAGTGTCGGAGGTGTACCTGGGAGAGTCAGAGGTGCACCTGGGAGTGTCAGAGGTGTACCTGGGAGTGTAAGAAGTGTAACTGGGAGTTTCTGGGTGTACCCGGAGTGTCAGAGGTGTACCTGGGAGTGTCAGAGGTGTACCAGGCAATGTCAGAGGAGTACTTGGGAGGTCAGAGGTGTACCTGGAGTGTCCAGAGGTGTACCTTGGAGTGTCAGAGGGTACCTGGGAGGCAGGGTGTACCTGGGAGCCGGAGGTGTACCTGGGAGGTGAGAAGTGTACCTGGGAGTGTCGGAGGTGTACCTGGAGTGTCGGAGGTGCACCTGGGAGAGTCAGAGGTGCACGGGAGGTAGAGGTGTACCTGAGTGTAAGAAGTGTAACTGAGTTTTGGGTACCTGGAGTGTCAGAGGTACCTGTGATTGTCGGAGGTGTACCTGGGAGGTAAAAGTACCTGGGAGGTCGGAGGTGTACCTGGGAGTGTCGGAGGTGTACCTGTGAGTGTCGGAGGTACTTGGAGCATCAGAGGTGTACCTGGGAGTGTCATGGTGTACCTGGGAGGTCTGAGGTGTGCCTGGGAGATCAGAGGCACTTGGGAGTGTGAGAGATGCACCTGGAGTGTCTGAGGGTACGGAGTGTCTGAGGTGTACATGGCAGTGTCTGAGGTACCTGGCAGTGTGTGGAGGTGTGCCCGGTGAGTGTCAGGATGTACCTGGGAGGTTGAAGGGAGGCCTGGGAGTGTTAGGAGGTGTATCAGGAGGACAGAGAGTACCTATGAGTGTCAGAGTTGTATCTAGGAGTGCGAGAAGTGTAACTGGGAGTGTCTGGGGAGTACTGGGAGTAGTAGAGGCATACCTGGGAGTGTCAGGGTAACTGGGAGCTGGGTACCTGGGAGTGTTGGGAGGTACCTGGGAGGTCGGGAGGTGTACCTGGGAGTGACATAGGGTACCTGTGATTGTCTGGAGGTGCACGGGAGTGTAAAGTGACCTGGGAGCCGGGAGGTACCTGGGAGTGTCGGAGGTGTACCTGGGAGTGTCGGAGGTGTACCTGGGAGTGTCAGAGGTGTACCTGGGAGGCCATGGTGTACCTGGGAGTGTCTGAGGTGTACCTGGGAGTGTCTGAGGTGTACCCTGCAGTGTCTCAGGTGTACCTGGTAGGTGTGAGGTGTACCTGTCAGTGTCAGCGGTGTACCTGGGAGTGTCAGCAGAGGACCTGGGAGCGAGTGCATCAGGAGTGACAGAGGAGTACCCAGGAGTGCGAGAAGTGTACCTGGAGTGTCTGGGGAGTACCTGGGAGTGTCAGAGGTGTACCTGGGAGTGTTAGGGGTGCACCAGGAGTGTCAGTGGAGTACCTGGAAGTGTCAGGAGGTGTACCTGGGAGCAGCAGAGGTGTACCTGAGAGTGTCAGAGGTGTATCTGGGAGTGCATGTACTCTGAGTGTCAGAGGTGTACTAGGGAATGTCAGTGGAGTACCTGGGAATGTCAAAGGTGTACCTGGGAGGTCAGAGGTGTACCTGGGAGTGTCACGGGTGTACCTGGAGGTCAGAGGTGTACCCGGAGTGTCGGAGGTGTACCTGGGAGTGTGAGATTTGTACCTGGGAGGTCGGAGGTGTTCTGGTGTGTCGGAGGTGTACCTAGCAGAGTCAGCGGTGCACCTGGGAGGTGTGAGAGGTGTACCACGGAATGTCAGTGAGTACCTGGGAGGCCAAAGGTGTACCTGGAGTGTCAGAGGTGTACCTGGGAGTGTCAGAGGTGTACCTGGGAGTGTCAGAGATGAACTTGGTGAGTGTCGGAGGTGTACCTGGGTGAGTGAGGAGGTACCTGGGAGTGTCTGAGGTGTACCTGGGAGTGTCAGAGGTGTACCTGGGAGGTCAGGCGTGTACCTGGGAGTGGCAGAGGTGTACCTGAAATGTCAGAGGTGCACCAAGGAGTGTCAGATGTGTAACTGGGAGTGTCAGAGGTGTACCTGGGAGTGACATAGGTGTACCTGTGATTGTCGGAGGTGTACCTGGGAGTGTAAAAAGTGTACCTGGGAGTGTCGGAGGTGTACCTGGGAGTGTCGGAGGTGTACCTGGGAGTGCCGGAGGTACCTGGGAGGCCAGAGGTGTACCTGGGAGCAAGCGGTGTACCTGGGAGTGTCTGAGGTGTACCTGGAGTGTCTGAGGTGCACTGCAGTGCTCTCAGGTGTACCTGGTAGTGTGTGAGGTGTACCTGTCAGTGTCAGCGGTGTACCTGGGAGTCCAGGAGGGACCTGGGAGTGTTAGAGGTGTATCAGGGAGTGACAGAGGAGTACCTGGAGTGCGAGATGAAGAAGTGTCTGGGGTGCCTGGGAGTCAGAGGTGTACCTGGGGTTAGGGGTGTACCAGAGTGTCAGTGGGTACCTGGAGTGTCAGAGGTGTACTGGGTGTCAGATGTACCTGAGAGTGTCAGAGGTGTCTGGGAGTGTCGGCATGTACCTGTGAGTGTCAGAGGTGTACTAGGGGTCAGTGAGTACCTGGGAATGTCAAAGGTGTCCAGGGAGTGTCAGAGGTGTACCTGGGGTGTCACGGGTGTACCTGGGAGTGTCAGAGTGCACCGGAGTGTCGGAGGTGTACAGAGAGTGAGATTTGTACCTGGGAGTGTCGGAGGTGTTCCTGGGTGTGTCAGGTGGCAGTGTCAGCAGTGCACCTGGGAGTGTGAGGAGAGGTGTACCGGAATGTCATGGAGTGGGAGTGTCAAAGGTGTACCTGGGTGTCAGAGGTGTACCTGGAGTGTCAGAGGTGTACCTGGGTGTCAGAGATGAACTTGCGAGTGTCGGAGGTGTACCTGGGTGAGTGAGGAGGTACCTGGGAGTGTCTGAGGTGCACCTGGGTGTCAGAGTACCTGGGGTGTCGGCGGTGTACCTGGGAGGTCCAGAGGTGTACCTGGAATGTCAAGTGTACCAGGAGGTCAGATGTGTAACTGGGGAAGCCAGAGGTGTACCTGGGAGTGTCGGCAGTGCATGGAGTGTCGGAGGTGTACCTGGGTGTGTGAGAGTGTGCAGGGTGTCAGGTGTACCTGGGGTGTCGGAGGTGTCACCTGGGGTGTCAGAGGAGTGTGCATGTGGAGTCAGAGTGCACCTGGGGTGTGGTGTACCTGGGAGTGTCAGTGGTGTAATTGGGAGTGTCGGATGTGTAACTGGGAATTTGGAGGTGTACTGGGAATATCGGAGGTGTACCAGGGAGTGTCAGGGGGTGTGCCAAGGGCTGTCAGAGGTGTGCCTGGGAGGTCAGAGGAGTACCTGTGATTGTCAGAGTGTACCTGGGTGTCAGTGGTGTACCTGGGGTGTCTGGATGTACCTGGGGTGTCAGGTTGTGCCTAGGGTGTCAGAGGTGCATGAGTGTCAGGGCACCTTGGGTGACTGAGGTGGACCTGGGGAGTGTGTGGTGTACCTGGCATTGTCTGATGTGTACCTGGCAGTATCTGAGGGTGTACCTGGCAGTGTCAGCCGGTGTACATGGGGTGTCAGCGGTGTACCTGGGAGGTTAGACGTATCAGGGAGGGACAGAGAGTACGTAGGGAGTGTGTACTGGAGTGTGAGAAGTGTACCTGGGAGTGTTTGGGGTGTGCCTGGGAGTGTCAGAGGTGTACCTGGGGTGTCAGAGAGGTGTACCTGGGAGTGTCAAGGGAACTGTCCAGGAATGTCAATGGGTACCTGGGAGTGTCAGAGGTGCACCTGGGAGTGGCAGTGGTGTATCTGAGTGTCGGACGTGTATCTGCAGGTGTCAGAGGTGTTCGAGAATGTCAGTGGAGTCTGGGAGTGTCAAGGTGTACCTGGGGTGCCAGAGGTGTGCCTGGGGTGTCAGGGTGTACCTGGAGTCAGGTGTACCTGGGGTGTCAGAGGTGTGCCTGGGGTGTAAGAGTGTGACTGGGGTTTCTGGGTGCTGGGGTGTCAGGGGTGTGCCTGGGGTGTAGGTGAGTGTACCTGGGTGTGGGGTGTACCTGAGATGTGTCGGAGGTGTGCCTGGGAGTGTCTGGGGTTTTACATGGGAGTGTCAGGGGTGTACCAGGTGTGAGGTGTACCTGGGGTGTCGGGTGTACCTGGGGTGTCGGGTGTACCTGGGAGTGTCAGAGGTGTGCATGGGTGTCAGACAAGAGGTGTACTAGGTGTCAGAGGTGTGCCTGGGGTGTCAGTGGTGTGTGGGAGTGTCGGAGGTGTAGCAGGAATATTGGGTGTACTTGGGGAATATCAGGTGTACCTGGGGAGTGTCAGAGTGTACCAAGGGTGTCGGAGGTTGTGACTTGGGTGCTCAGGGAGTACCTGCGATTGTCAGAGGTGTACTACAGTGTCAGAGGTGTGCCTGGGGTGTCAGAGATGTGCCTGGGAGTGTCAGAGGTGTATCTGGGTGACGGACGTGCCTGGGGTGTCAGTGTACAAGGGAATGTCGGTGGAGTGCTTGGGGTGTCAGAGGTGTGCCTGGGGTGTCAGAGGTGTGCCTTGGGCCAGAGGTGTGAGGAGTAGCAGGTGTGCCTGAAGTGTCGGAGGTGTGCAGAGTGTGAGGTGTGCAAGTGCCAGGTGTTCCTGGAATTAGTCGGAGGTGTACTGGCAGTGTCAGTGGTGTGCCTGGGGTGTCAGAGGTGCTCAGGAACGTCAGTGAGAATGCCTGGGAGTGTCAAGGTGTACCTGGGAGTGTCAGAGGTGTACCTGGGGGTGTCAGAGGTGTGCCTAGGAGAGTCAGAGGTGTATCTGGGAGTGTCGGACGTGCACCTGGGGTGTCAGACGGGTGCCAAGGGAATGTCAGTGGTGCTTGGGAGTGTCAGGGTGCCTGGGGAATTCAGAGGGCCTTTAGGTGTCAGAGTGTACCTGGAATTGTCAGGGTGTGCACAGGAGTTTTCAGAGTGTGACTGGGAGTGTGAAGTGTACCTGGGAGTGTCGGAGGTGTTCTAGGGAGTGTCAGGTATGCACTGCAGTGTCGGTGTGGGGTGTCAGGAGTATACCCAGGGAATGTCAGTGGTACCTGGAGGTGTCAAGGTGTACCTGGAGTGTCAGAGGTGTGCCTGGGAGTGTCAAGAGGTGTACAGGAGAGTCAGAGTGTACCTGGAATTGTAAGAAGGTGTACCAGGTGTCAAAGGTGTGCCTTGGGAGAGTCAAGGTGTACTGCAGGAGTGTGCCAGAGATGTGCCTGGGGTATCAAGGTGCACTTGGGATGTGAGAGGTACACCTGGTTGTCAGAATTGTGCCTGGAGTGTCAGAATTGTACACAGTGTCAGGTGCACCTGGGAGTATCAGTTTGCACCTACAGAATTGTACCTGCTGAAATTGTCGAGTGTACCTGGAAAATAAAAAAGTCACCTGGGGTGTCAGTGTACCTGCCTAACAGGTGTACATTGGTTGTCAGAATGCTTGCAGGAATAAGGGTGCCTCAGAGTGTCAGCATTTACTAGAATTATCAGGGGTGTGCATGGGGTATCAGAGGTGCACTGGTGTGAAGTGCACTGTGGATTATCTGAGGTGTGCCTGGGAGTGTCTGGGGTGTACATGGCAGTGTCAGAATTGCATGCCTGTGGTGTGTGGTGAATGCCTATGTCAGTGTCTGCGGAGGTGTGCCTGGGAGTGTGGCAGGAGGACAAGGTGTTAGGGGTGTGTCAGGGGTGACAGGGGGGGTGCCTGGAGTGCTCAGGGGTGGCACCTGGGGTGCGAGTGTACCTGGGTGTCTGGGAATTACCTGGGGAGTGTCAGAGGTGTGCCTGGGGTGTCAGGTGTGCTGGGAGTTTCTGGGGTGTGCCTGGGTGTCAGAGGTGTGCCTGGGGGTGTCAGGAGGGTGCTGGGGTGACAGGGTGTGCCTGGGGTGTGGAGGTGTGCACAGGGGGTGTCAGTGTGCTTGCAGGGGTGTCAGAGGGTGTGCACCAGGGGTGTCGTGGTGTGTGCCTGGGGAGTGTCTGGGGTGTGCCTGGGGTATCAGAGAATTGCACTTGGGGTGTGAGGTGCTGCTTGGGTGTCTGAGATGTACCTGGGGTGTCTGGGGTGTACCTGGCCGGTGTGTGTGGGGTGTGCCTGTCAGTGTCAGCGGTATACCTGGGGGTGTCTGGTGTGCCTGGGGTGTCTGGGGTGTGCCTGGGGTGTCTGAGGTGTGCCTCGCAGTGTCTGGTGTGCCTGTGGTGTGTGGGATGTACCTGTCAGTGTCAGCGGTGTTATGCCTGGGGTGTCTGAGGTGTGCCTGGGGAGTATCAGAGGTGCTGGGGTGTGAGATGTGCGCAGCAGGTGTCACAAGGATGTGCCTGGGAGTGTCTGGGGTGTGCCTGGCGGTGTGTGGGGTGTGCTGTCAGTGTCGGCAGTGTGCCTGTCAGTGTGGGGCGGTGTGCCTGGGACTGTCGGCAGGACACAGGTGTTGGGGTGTATCGGGGGTGACAGAGGTGCCTAGGGTGTCAGGGGTGTGCCTGGAGTGCAGAGTGTGCCTGGGGTGTCTGGGAGTGCCTGGGGAGTGTCAGAGGTGTGCCTGGGAGTGTCAGGGGTGTGCCAGGAGTGTCAGTGGAGTGCCTGGAGTGTCAGGTGTGCCTGGGGTGTCAGAGGTGTGTGCCTGGGGGTGTCAGAGAGGGATCTGGGGAGTGTCGGACACTGTGAGTGTCAGAGGTGTACTGAGAATGTCAGTGGGTACACCAGAATGTCAAGGTGTGTGCCCCAGTGTCAGAGGTGTACCTGGGGTGTCAGAGGTGTGCCTGGGGTGTTGAGTGTACCTGGGGTGTGAGGTGTGCCTGGGAGTGTCTGGGGTTTTACATGGGGTGTCAGAGGTGTGCCAGGGGTGTAAGTGTGCCTGGGAGTGTCGGAGGTGTACCTGGGGTGTCAGGAGGTGTGCCTGGGTGTGGGGTGCTTGGGGAGTGTCAGAGGTGTACCAGGGGTGTCAGAGTGCCTGGGAGTGTCAGAGGTGTGCTCGGGTGTGGGGCTGCTGTGCCTGGGGAGTGTCACAGGGGTGTGCCTTAAGTGTCAGGGCAGTAGCACAGGGTGTCAGAGGTGCACTTGGGGTGTCAGGGTGCTGGGTGTCTGGTGTGCCTCTGGAGTGTCTGGGGTGTGCAAACGTCTGGGGTGTGCCTGACAGCAGTGTCTGAGGTGTAACTGGCAGTGTCAGCGGTGTGCCTGGGAGTGTCAGCGGTGCTGGGAGTGTTGAAGTGTGGGAGTGTCAGGGTGTGCCTCAGGTGTCAGAGGTGAACCTGGGGTGTCAGGGGTGTGCCTGGAATTGTCAGAGGGTGTATCTGGAACTGTCAGAGATGAACACCAAGTGTCAGATGTGTGTCTGAGTGTCGGACGTGTGGCTTTAAGTGTCAGGGGTGTGCAGAATGTCAGACTGATGCCTTAGGTGTCAGGAGGTATGCCTGGGGTATCTGGGGGTGTCCTTGGGTGTCAGAGGTGTGACTGGTGTCGGTGGTGTGAATTGGGGTGTCGGAGGTGTGACTGGGATGTCAGGGTGTACTTGGGGGTGTCGGAGGGTGCCCTGGGGTCTCAAGGGTGTGCCTGGGAATTATCGGAGGTGTGCCTGGGAATATTGGAGGTGTAGTTGGGAATATCAAGGAGAGTGCCTGGAGTGTCAAGTGCTGCCAAGGGTGTCGGAGGTGTGCGTGGTGTGTCACCAGGAGTGCCTGCGATTGTCCAGAGTGTGGCTGGCAGTGTCAGAGGTGTGCCTGGGAGTGTCAGAGATGTGGAGTGTCCAGGAGGTGTATCTGGCAAGTGTCAGGGTGTCAGAGGTGTACCAGGATGTCAGTGGAGTGCTTGGGGTGTCAGGGAGGTGTACCTGGGGTGTCAGGGTGTGCCTTGGGCGTCAGAGGTGTACCTGGGAGTGTCCAGAGGTGTGCCTGGGGAGTGTCAGGTGTGCCTGGGGTGTGAAATCATGCCTGGGAATTGTCAGTGGTGTGCCTGTGGGTGTCAGGTGTACCAGGGGAATGTCATTGGAGTACCTGGGGTGTCAAGGTGTGCCTGGGGAACCACCCCAGGTGTGCCTGGGAGTCACAGGTGTGCCTGGGAGTCAGAGGTGTGCCTGGGGTGTCAGAGGTGTGCTTGCAAGTGTAGAGTGCTGACTGGGGTTTCTGGGTGTGCCTTAGGTGTGTCAGGGGTGTGTGTGGTGTCGGGTGTGCCGGGGTGACAGGTGTACCTGTGATTGTCGGAGTGTACCAGGGGTGTAAAGTGTGCCTGGGGAGTGTCAGGTGTGCACAGGTGTGTCGGTGTGCCTGGGGTGTCGGAGGGTGTGCTTGGGGTGTCAGAGGTGTGCCTGGGAGTGTCAGCAGTGTGCCTGGGAGTGTCTGAGGTGGCCTGGGGAGTATCAGAGGTGCTTGGGGGTGTGAGAGGTGCGCCTTGGAGTGTCTGGGGTGTGCCCAGGATGTCAGTGTGCCTCGCAGTGTCTAAGATGTGCAGTGTGTGAGGTGTACCTGTCAGTGTCAGCAGTGTGCCTGGAGTGTCAGCGGAGGACCTGGGGAGTGTTAGAGGTGTATCAGGGAGTGACAGAGAAGTACCTAGGAGTCAGAGGTGTGCCCAGGTGCGAAAATGTGCCTGGGGTGTCTGGGAGTACCAGGTGTCCAGAGGTGTACATAGAGTGTCAGGGGTGTGCCAGGAGTGTCAGTGGGTACCAAAGAGTGTCAGAGGTGCCAAGTGTCAAGTTGTACCTGGAGTACTCAGAGGTGTATCTGGGGAGTGTCGGACATGTGCCTGTAGTGTCAGAGGGTGTGCTGAGTGTCGGGGTGCCTGGGGAATGTCAAGGTGTGCCTGGGAGTCTCAGTGTACCTGGGTGTAGAGGGGTGCCTGGGGTGTTGGGGTGTGCACCAGGGGTGTCAGGTGTGCCTTGGAGTGTCAGAGGTGTGCCTGAGGTGTCAGAGTGTGCCTCAGGTGTCGGAGGTGTGCCAGGGGGTGTGAAGTGTGCCTGGGGTGTCACAGGTGTCTGGGAGTGTCAGAGGTGTGCCAGGGTGTGGGGAATTTTGCCTGGGAGTGTCTGGGGTGTCCAGGGGTGTAAGAAGTGTGCCTGCAGGGGAGTGTCAGGTGTGCCTGGGGTGTGAGGTGTGGGAGTGTCAGAGGAGGTGTGCAGGGAGTGTCAGAGGTGTACCTACGGGAGTGTCAGAGGTGTGCCTGGAGAATCAAGTGCCCAGGGTGTCAGAGGTGTGCCTGGGTGTCAGAGGTGTGCCTGGGGTGCAGAATGTGCCTGAGGAGGTACACAGACAGTGTCAGAGTTGGCACTGAGGTAGTCAGGGTTGTACCAGGTGTCAGTGGTACCTTGAAGTAGTCAGATGTGCACATGGGTGTCAAGAGGTGTGCACATGGGGGTGGAGTTAATCTTAGGTTGTCGGACAGCCAGTGTCAGAGTTGTACTGGGGATGTCAGGTCATGGGAATGTCAAGGCCCACATACTGGGTGTCTAAGGTTGTGGGGTGTCATGTGGCGGTGTCTGGGGTTTGCCGCAGTGTGTGAGTTGTTCCGCAGGATCACGGGTGCAGCTGGGATGTCAGGTGTACCAGGGTGTCAGAGGGTACCAGGGGTCTCAAGATTGTACAAGAGTTGTCAGGTTAGCAGGATATTGGAGTGTGCATAGAACAGGTGTGCCTAGGTGTCAAGGTGTACCAAAGGTGTCAGGTGTAGCATAGGGTGTCCGGGGTACCTTAGATGTCGGTGTGCCTGGCAGTGTGAGAGTGTGCTGGGGTGTCAGAGGATGCCTGGGTATCAGGGGTGTGCCTAGGATTGTCAGCAGAGGTGTGCATTAGGGAGTGTCAGTGGTGTACCTGGGAATGTCAGGAGTGCAACTGGGAATGTCAGAGGGGGTGTGCAGGGGAGTGTCAGAGAGGGTACCTGGGAGTCTCAAGGTGTACCTGGGAGTATCGGAGGTGTGCCTGGGAATCAGGGGGTGTACTGGAAGTGTCAGAGGGATGCAAAGTGTCGGAGGTGTGCACCAAATTAACAGGTACCTGCGATTGTCAGAGGTGGCACAGCAGTGTGAAAGGAGGTGTACCTGGGAGTGTCAAGATGTGCCTGGGAGTGTGGGTGTGTCTGGGGTGTCCGGACGTGCACCTGGGTGTCAGAGGTGTACTTGGGGAATGTCAGTGGAGTGCTTGGGGTGTCAGGGTGTGCCTGGGGTGTGGGGTGGCGCATGGGGTGTCAGGGTGAATGTCAGAGGTGTGCCTGGGGAGGTGTCAGGTGTGCCTGGGGATGTGAAGTGTGCCTGGGTGTCGGAGGTGTGCCTGGGAGTGTCGGGTTTGCCTGGCAGTGTCGTGGTGCTTGCCTAAGTGTCAGAGATTGAACAGAGATGTCAGTAGATACTTGCGATTCTGAGGGTGTATAAGAATTGACTCCAGGGTGTGCCTCAAGAGGTGTCAGAAGATTATTACTAGGTGTCAGGGGTGCTGGGGTGTCAGGGGTGTACCTGGAATGTGTAGAAGTGTAACTGGGAGTTTCTGGGGTGTGCACCAGGGTGTCAGAGGTGTGCCTGGAGTGTCAGGTGTGCCTGGGGTGTCAGAGGTGTACCTGTGTCAGTGTGCCTGGGGTGGCAAGAAGTGTGCCTGGGGAGTGTCGGAGGTGTGCCTGGGAGTGTCAGGTGTGCCTGGAGTGTCAGGGTGTGTCTGGGAGTGTCGGACATGTACTAAGTGTCAGAGGTGTGCAGGGAATGTCAGTGGTGCCTGAGATGTCAGCAGTGTGCCTGGGAGTGTCAGACCTGGGGTGTCCAGAGGTGTGCCTGGGAGTGTCGGGGTGTGGGGTGTCAGGTGTGCCTGGGGTGTGAGCGGTGTGCCTGGGAGTGTCTGAGGTGTGCCTGGGGTGTCAGGTTGCACTTGGGGGTGTGGGGAGGTGCACCTTGGGTGTCTGAGAGGTGTGCCTGGGTGGTGTCTGGTGTGCCTGTGGCGTCTGGGGGTGGTGCCTGGCGGTGTGTGGGGTGTGCCTGGCAGTGTCAGCAGTGTGCCTGGGGTGTCAGCGGCGTACTGGGGAGTGTTAGAGGTGTATCAGGGGTGACAGAGGAGTACCAAGGAGTGTCAGAGGTGTGCCAAGGGTGTGAGAAGTGTGCCTGCAGGGAATTATCTGGGGTTATCTGGGGTGTCAGAGGTGTACCTGGGGTGTCAGAGTGTGCCAGGGAGTGTCAGTGGGTGCCTGGAGTGTCAGGGGTGCCTGGGGTGTTAGAGGTGTACAGGAGTGTCAGAGTTGTATCTGGGAGTGTCCGGACTGTGCAATAGGCAGTGTCAAGAGTGCAAGGGAATGTAAGTGGGTGCACACAGGAATATCAAAGGTGTGCCTAGGGAGTGTAGAGGTGTGCCCAGGGTGTCGGAGGTGGCCTGGGAGTGTCAGAGGTGTGCTTGGGGTGTCAGTGTGGCTGGGAGTGTCAGAGTTGTACCTGGGAGTGTCAGAGGTGTGCACATGGGGTGTCAGAAGAGGTGTGCCTGGGAGTGTCGAGAGGTGTGCCTGGAAGTGTCAGAGACTGTGCCTAGGAGTGTCAGAGGTGCTGTGGTGTCTGAGGTGTGCCTCTGGTGTCTGAGAGTGTGCCTGGCAGTGTTTGGGAGTGTGTACCTGACAGTGGCTGAGGTGTCACTGGCAGTGTCAGCAGGTGAGCCTAGGAGTGTCAGGTGCACCAGTGTTAGAGTGTATCAGGGAGTGACAGAGGTGCCTAGGAGTGTCAGAGGTGTGCAGGTGTCAGGGTGTGCAGGTGTCGGAGGTGCTTGGAGTGTCAGGGTGTGTGCCTGGAGTGTAGCAGTGTACCTGGAGTGTCTGGGGTGTGCCTGGGGTGTGGGGCATGGGGCGTGGGAAGTGCACCTTGGAGTGTCTGAGGTGTGCCAGGTGGTGTCTGAGGGTGTGCCTGGTGCAGGGTGTGCCTCGGTGTGAGGGTGTGTGCAGTGTCAGCGGTGTGCCTGGGAGTGTTGGGGTGTGTCAGGGAGTGACAGAGAAGTGCCAAGGTGTCAGAGGTGTGCCTGGTGTGAAGTGTGCGTGGGAGTATCAGGGTGTGCCTGGGAGTGTCAGAGTGTGCCTGGGGTGTCAGCGGTGTGCATGGGGAGTGTCGGAGGTGTGCCTGGTGTGTGGGAGTGTACTGGAGTGTCGGAGGTGTACCTGGGAGTGTCGGAGGTGTTCCTGGGAGTGTCAGAGGTGTGCCCAGGAGTGTCAGAGGTGTGCCTGGGGTGTCAGTGGTGTGCCTGGGGTGTCTGAGATGTGCCTGAGGTGTCAGAGTTGTGCATAGGGTGTCAGGGGTTGGGAGTGTCAGAGATGCCTTGGGTGACTGAGGTGGACCTGGGGAGTGTGTGGGGTGGACCTGTGGCAATGTCAGATGTGTGCCTGGGGTATCAGAGGTGCACTTGGAGGTCAGCTGGTGACTTGCAAGTGTCTGAGGTGTCCTGGGAGTGTCAGGAGTTGCACTTGGGGAGTGTGAGGTGCAGCTTGGGTGTGTGAGGTGTTCTGGGAGTGTCTGGTGTGCCTCGCAGTGTCTGGAGTGTGCCTCAGGTGTCAGCGGAGGACACTGGGAGTGTTAGACGTGTCAGGGTGACAGAGGAGTGCCTAGGAGTGTCAGGGGTGTACCTGGAGTGCGAGGATGCACACCAGGGTGTCTGGGGAGTACTGGGGTGTCCAGGTGTGCCTGGGGTGTCAGGGGTGTGCCAGGAGTGTCAGTGGAGTACCTGGAAGTGTCAGAGGTGTGCCTGGGGTGTCAGAGGTGTACTGGGGAATGTCAGAGTGCCTGGATGTCAAGGTGCTGCCTTGGAGTGTCTAAGGTGTGCCTGGGAGATCAGAGGTGTGCATGGCAGTGTGAGGTGTGCCTGGCAGTGTCTGAGTGTGCCTTGGGATGTCGGAGGTGCACTGGGAATGTCAGAGTGCCAGGGGTGTCAGAGGTATAAGTCTCAAGGGTGTGCCTGGGGATGTCGGAGGTGTGCCTGGGAATATGAGTGTGCCTGGAAATATCAGGTGTGCCTGGGAGTGTCAGGGTGTGCCAAGGGTCGTCAGGAGGTGTGCCTGGGAGTGTCTGGGGTGCCTGCGATTGTCAGAGATGTGCCTGGCGGTGTGAGAAGGTGTGCCTGGGGTGTCAGGGATGTGCCTGGGAGTATCAGAGGTGTACCTGGGATTGTCAGAGGTGTACCTGGGAGTGTCAGTGGTGTGCCAGGGAATGTCAGGTGCAACTGGAAATGTCAGAGGTGTACCAGGGGTGTCAGAGGAGTACCTGGAGTCTCAAGGTGTACCTGGGAGTATCAGAGGTGTACCTGAGGAATATTGGAGACTGTGCCTGGAAATATCGGAGGTGTACTGGGAGTGTCAGAGGTGTGTGCCAGGGTGTCAGAGTGTGCCTGGGAGTGTCAGGGGAGTGCCTGGGTGTCAGGGGTGTGCCTGGCAGTGTCAGAGGTGTGCCTGGGGTGTGAGGTGTACCTGGGGTGTCAGAGGTGTATCTGGGAGTGTCAGGACGTGCCTGGGAGTGTGTCAGAGGTGTGCAGGAATGTCAGTGGGTACTTGGGAGTGTCAGAGGTGTGCCAGGGGTGTCAGGGGTGTGCCCAGGTGTCAGAGGTGTGCCTGGGAATGTCAGGAGGTGTGCCAGCAAGTGTCAGAGGTGTGCCTGGGGAGTGTAAGTGTGCCTGGGGAGTGTCAGGAGGTGTACCTGGAGGTGTCAGGAGGTTTACCTGGCAGTGTCAGTGTGCCTGGGAGTGTCAGAGGTGTGCCAGGGAATGTCAGTGGAGTACCTGGGAGTGTCAGAGGTGTGCCTGGGAGTGTCAGAGGTGTGCCTGGGGTGTGGGTGTGCCTGGGAGTGTCAGAGGGTGTGCCTGGGATGGGGGAGCAACTGGGGTTCAGGGGTGTGCCTGGGGTGTCAGAGGTGTGCCTGGGGTGTCGGAGGTGTGCCTGGGGTGTCAGAGGTGTACCTGTGATTGTCGGAGGTGTGCCTGGGAGTGTAAGAGTGTGCCTGGGGTGTCGGGTGCCTGGGGAGTGTCGGAGGTGGCCACAAGAGAGTGTCAGAGGTGTGTCTGGGAGTGTCGGACATGTGCCTGCTGGGTGTCAGAGGTGTGACTAGGGAATGTCAGTGGTGCCTGGGAATGTCAGCAGTGTGCCTGGGGTGTCAGAGGTGTGCCTGGGGCCTGTGGGGATGCCTGGGGTGTCGGAGGGTGCTTTGGGAGTGTCAGAGGTGGCCTGGGGAGGTGTCTGGGGTGTGCCTGGGAGTGTCAGAGTTGCGCTTGGGAGTGTGAGAGGTGCACCTGGGGTATGAGGGTGCATTCTGAGGTGTGCCTGGCAGCGTCAGGTGTGCCTGGCAGTGTGTGAGGGTGTGCCTGGCAGTGTCAGCAGTGTGCCTGGGGTGTCAAGGTGTGCCTGGGAGTGTTGGGGTGTACCAGGTGACAGAGAATTCAAGGTGTCAGAGGTGTACAAGGAGTGTCAGAAGTGTACCTGGGGGAGTATCTGCAGGGGTTACCTGGGAGTGTCAGAGGTGTGCAGGTGTCAGAGGTGTACCTGGGAGTGTCAGTGGAGTGCCTGGAGTGTCAGAGGTGTGCCTGGGGAGTGTTGGGGTGTACAGAGTATCAGAGTGTATCTGGGGTGTCGGAGGTGTGCCAGGTGTCAGGGTGTGCAGGGGAGTGGTGGAGTGCCTGGGAATATCAAGGTGTGCCTGGGAGTGTTAGAGGTGTAACTGGGAGTGTCGGAGGTGTACCTGGGAGTGTCAGAGGTGTGCCAGTGTCAGAGGTGTGACTGGGGAGTGTCAGGGTGTGCCTTAGGTGTCAGAGGTGTGGGGTGTCAAGGATCAAGTCTGGAGTGTCAGAGGTGTCAACCTGGGAGTGTCAAAGTGCACAGAATGTCAGAGGAGCGCACTTGGGTGTCAGAATTGTACCCTGGGTGTCTGGTGTCCCTAGCAGTGTCAGAGGTGTACCTGACGGTGTCTTAGAGTGTCACTGTGGTGTAACGTGTGCCAACTGTCAGAGGTGCACCTGGGGTGTCAGAGGTGTGTCATGGGAGTGACAGAGGTACCTAGGAGTCAGAGAGTACCAGGGATGTCAGAGGTGTACCTAGAATGTCGGAAATGTACCCAGGAGTGTCAGAGGTGTGCCTGGGGTGTGCAGAGGTGTGCCTGGGAGTGCACCAGATGTACCAAGTGTCAGGGTGCACAGGCGTGAGATGCCTAGGAGTGTCTGAGGTGTACATAGGTGTCTAGGGGTGTGCCTGGCGGTGTCAGAGTGTGCCTGGCAGTGTGGGGGTGTGCCAGGCAGTGTCAGCCTGGACTGCCTGGGGAGTGTTGGTGACAGAGTGACAGAGAGTACCAGGGTGTCAGAGGTGTACTAGAGGTTAGAAATGTGCATGGGAGTATCTGAGGTGTACCTGAGTGTCAGAGGGTGTGCCTGGGAGTGTCAGGGGTGTGCAGGGGTGCCAGTGAGTGCCTGGAAATGTCCCAGAGAAATGCAGGGAGTGTCTGGTGTGCCAGGAGTCAGGGGTGTGCCTGGGGCTGTCGACAATGTGCCTGTTGTCCAGGGTGCCTAGCACTGTCAAATGTCAGTGCCTGGGAATCCAAGGTGTGCATGGAGTGTCAGAGGTGTACCAAGTCTCAGGAGTTGTAGTGTCAGGTAAGCTGCCCCAGGGTGTCAGGGCGTACATGGGAGTGTCAGGTGCCATAACAGCCAGAAATGTGCCACCAAGTGTCCAGAAGAATTGCTGGGGTGTCAGGGTGTACCTCAGAGATGTCAGGCAGATGTACCTGGGAGTGTCAGACGTGCCTGGGGAGTCAGAAGAATTACCTAGGGAATGTCAGTGAAGCATCAAGTCTCAGAGGTGTGCCTGGGAGTGCCAGAGGTGTACCTTTAAGTGTCAGAGATGTCTGCAATGTCAAAAACAACACCTGGGAATGTCAAGAGGTGTCACCAGAACACCAGGGTGTGCAACTAGGGTCTCAGGTGTGCCTGCAGAGTGTCGGAGGTGCACCTGGAGTGTCAGGTGTACAGGTGCCAGTGGTACATAGGAGCCAGAGGTGCCAGGGGTGTCAGAAGTGTGCCTGGCATGACAGGGTGCACAGGGGTGTCAGGTGTGCCTGGGGTGTCAAGGGTGTGCAGTGTCAGAGTTGTGCCAGGGTGTCAGTGAGGTGTGCCTGGGGTGTCAGGTGTGCCTGGGGTGTCACAGGTTTGCCAGGTGTCTGGGGAGGTGGCACCTGGGAGTGTCAGAGTTGTGCTAAGTGTCCAGAGTGCTCAGGGTGTGAGGTGCACCTTGGAGTGTCTGGGGTGTACACTCTGGAGCGTCTAG